>NC_089272.1:6683563-6832939 GCF_963678975.1 Dysidea avara | reverse complement strand
CAGACAGCAATTGTGTGTGGCTTCGTGCATACCCAGTATTACAATTTCCCGATATATTGGAGTGGGTGTGGCTCACAAAAGCACTTATCCTACTGTAAGACTTGACTATATACAACTCTTACAGTAATCGATTAGTGGGCGTGGCTACACGTAAGCTTGCAGACAGCCAAAGGACACAGTTTCGTGCTACACACTGTACTTACTACTAAATGGGCATGGTTGAGCATACGTTTGTAACGTTAAGAGGGTGTGGCTCATGAAAGAGCTACACGATAGCGTTTATAAGTTTCCACATCGTCAAACGAACAATTTCGCTTCTCATGTGATCCAATCCGGGTTGGACCCGGATGACCCGTAGAAAATGTGATCCGGTTGACCCGACCCGGTTTCAACGCTGATTGTGTGGCCAAAAAGTAGTACAGTACTTAGCCATGTTATAACCATTTGTAAATCAGCTTACAATTGATTTGTAACACTATGACCCCCTCCCCCCAGCACCATACTACAGTACATACAATACTTTGTGTACAACAGAGACAATTTCAGACTGAGCATTGCTTCCAATCTCATAACACAAACATCACCCTGAGATTACACATACGTTACAGAATAATGATGTGCATAGTTTACAAAACAATTGGCCTCTGGCTGAGTAGTGTTATTGTTTTAGTGATATAACACGATAATATTATTTTGAAAGTATCAATATTGCAGTATTTTCTTAGCATGTACAGTATTAATACCATCCCACTTGGTGGTGTAAGTAAACATACATACTGTACATACATACATGATAGTGTACTTATAAAAACTATTGTACACATGCAACAGTAGTATGTACACTATATGTACTGTACATGTTTACATATAAAACTTACATACTATTCATCCAAAATGTCATGATCACATGTTCAGGCAGCAACAACATAAACAAATAGAAAACAACCATTCATTCAGTATCAAAACATGTTGTAATTGTACTGCTAATGTATGCATAAAGTCTAAACAAGTTGATGAGTTACTGTAATTCTAAAAAACCAGGTGTACAGTTAGCTAATGCTACCCTTTTATAAGGAATTAATGATCCATTGAAAATTAATACAAAGAGTGCAAAAATATTGTTAATATTATTAATTCACCTTGTGTCATGTAGCCGAAAAAGCCAGTGCACTACACGGTGGGTATACATGCATACATGCATAGCTCAATAGCCCTTTTTCCTAAGCACAGCATTTCTGCACTGTAGCTGCCTGCTAGGTTGGGAAGATGACACTCCAAATTTGATCAAAATTACTCTAGTTATTCCCAAGATATAAGCAGCCAAAGTTTTAATTATTATTATTATTATTATTTATTACTAGGACCGTGTCACATACAACCAAGTACATACACCAACATTGCATCCTACCCATTGAGCAAGTATAAACAGTGCCATAGGCAGCACTCAGAGCAGTGTGTGTGTACCGGTGGAAATGATACATATGCATATGCACACAGGCAAGGGATGGCATCAGAAAACCACAATACTAAAACACAACCTACACAAAAACCAAGTTAAGTTAGCTATATTGAAAGTAACTTTATATTGTAGGTGTGACGTGTCTCTGAAGATGACTCAGCAGTGAAGTGAGGCTATGCAGAACAAGGGATATGGCGAAGGCACAATTAGCAATTGATCCCAATCAGGCCAATATGGCACAACAGACTCTGTTGCAACTAGAGGCCACTGGAGATGTGCCAGTATATCAGTGGTGTGGCATTGGCACTGGCACAGTGATCACAGTCTATAATATTATGCATACAGCCATGCACAACATACAGGAGATAGTTACACATTGTTGTATATGCAGCACTGCATCAGCTTCTTGTTTAGCTATTACAGACTCACAGTAGAGTAGTAAATAATTCCAGCCGCTAGCAAGCCAGATGAAGGATGAAGATGTAAAATACAACTACCGGTACAAGTATTACATTACTCATTACCTTTGTGTTCCAGCTGGTTGTTTACGAGCAAATCAGCTGGCATTCCAACTGGTCATCAGCTGGTTGTTCACTGCATGACGCCTAGAGCGCATATCCTGCATACAAAATACACAGTTACAAATATTTAAACATACTTGTAATCTTTTTGTTTACGTGTAAGGTGTCCTTTGGCTCTGCTGTAGTCACTCCGCGGATGTTTACTAATCTTCTCGTTCTCGCAATATGTAATTAAACAAGGGTGTGGTGCTGGGCGTTATATAGAATTACACATACAGTAAAGTCATCAACACGAACAGGCGTACTTATTATACGGTTGTGCCTTCATTCACAGGCGAATCTATCCCTACTTAGTTCATGTCTCTAGGCCTCGTAGTTTTCTCAGACATTATTTATTATTTATTTATTCATTCATTCATTATTAATGGTGTAATTTTAACCGCATTTCATATTATTCTTAGTACTTGGTTGTATAATTACTAGGCCCGGGGCAAATACAACCAAGTACAGTCACCAACGGGACAACCTACTAATGGGGCATGTAGAAACAGTGCATGGTCAACACAGTGTGTGCAGGTAGAAAAGATGCACAGTGATACAATTCTAGAGGAAATGACAGGCACATAAACATAAGAGATGTATTAGTATGCAATTACGATCAGTGATTATCCGACCATGGACATGTGAGGATGTGAGATTGACTTTAAATTGTGAAAATCATGGTATTGAATCTGATGCCTACAAGCAGTAAAGCTTAAACATCCAACAAATACTTATTACATTAATTTTATGCAATTGTACACAATTTGTATTACATGATATGTTTAAAAGAAGGATGGATTAGAGCGCTAGATTAAGACATGGTTGGAGTTGCCAAGAACAAACCACGGTAAAATTGGGGTAAAGCAGAGTATTTCAACTGTCTGTCACCTACAACTGGTATCTGAGTTATGTATATATTTAACATGAGCTATACTAAAATGATCACATGATGTTGTGGATATGCTGTAAGACCAAAAAAAATTTCGAGAACAAACGTGGCTGAAATGCAATACCAGAATGTCATGGATATGTCAGTGTGTACAAGTATGTGGAGCATTGCTGATGGCAACAGACTGTAGCTACATATAATAGTATTAGTTAATAGCAAGCACAACCATGCACACAGCAATTATCAGCCTAAGGGCACATTTTGTGTATGTTTTCTCAGGATCCATATCAGTGATCAGTCTGGGCACTCCTGGTAATAAAAGGCTTCAGGTGGAGAGCTATGCATCATCACACAAACTTACCAGCTGGAAACTGCACCTTCTTCGCACAATGGCTTGCCAGGTGAGGCTTTCTCCCATCCCATACATGAGTGAAGGTACACTAGTTACGCGAGACTAAGGAAACAAGACTATCAAAGTGTTTTACCCAACACAAATTAACCTCCAGCAATCAGTAGCAACTTCCAATCATGCTGTTTATTAAGTAGGCGTAGCAACCGCTTGTCTTCCAATCGAAATAGTCACTTTCGCCTACTTTCAAACACAAATGGACAGTGCCTCGCTTGTCTAGTGGGCGTCACATGCTAAATGTTTTGATCGGCGCTAAATAGAATTGTCGTACGTTTCTATCACCTCTATGAATACAGTCGCCCATTATACAATTGTCTCTTCATACAACATAGATTCTATTCCCGGTGAGTGCGAAGCCTTAGGCCTTGTAGTTTTCTTAAAGATTATTTATTATTTATTTATTTATTCATTCATTATTAATGACGTAGTTTTAACCGCATTTCGTATTATTCTTAGTACTTGGTTGTATAATTAGCACTTTATAGTGACCAGCACTGAAGGTCTGGCAGCAACATGTGCTGCAGCCTTAGGATATTGATTATGCTTTTTCTTGTTAAGGGCTTAGGATTAGGGTTAGGGTGCCAAAGGATTGAGTTTATTCACTAACTACTCTCTTGATAGTTAGTTAATTTATTGGTAGCTAGTTTATTTGTTGGTAGCACATTACCCATGAACAAGCGTGTGGTCAGTGTATCAATGCCAATAAGTCCAGCCATTGCAGCTTTACATTTAGATGTGTATATAGCCTGTTGACATTCATTGCTGAGTGATTTAGCAATATAAATAATAGTTTCGTTATCTTAATCTATTGATGAATGAGCATGTGATATACATGTAGATAGTGATTCATCCCAGTAGTTGTACAGTTTCCCATTTATTCAAAAAAGTATGTGTACATCTGAAGCTGTGGATAACATCCCAGTGGATATTCATTCCAGACCAATTAATCAGCTTGATGTATTGGTAAATTTCACAGCCTGGTATTGTGACTTGCTGTGGTAGTGTAGTGTATAGTTTCATTTGATGCCTTAGAGCCAGATTGTGTGGTCAAAAAGAAGTACAGTACTTAGCCATGTTATAACCATTGCAGTTTACAATTGATTTGTAACACCCTGTTCACACTACTCACTTGACCCAGGTAGGGCACGGCACGGCACGGAATAAGCTGCAGTGTGAATGGATCGAACTGTGCCAAACTGGGCTGAACTTGGCACCCCAATACAAGGTAGGCTGGCCCAGGTCGATTCGAGCTGAGACGTAATGTGAACACAAACCAAGCGGGAACCGAGTTTGATTATCATTCCACAGCTGATTAAGCGCACTATAGAGATAATTCCATTCTGGTGGATTTTGTCACGTTGATGACGAGACTTGTTCCATGGCTTCTTGGAGCCGTTCAGAGATGCTGAAATTGATTGAGATTTGGAGCAAGGATAATATTCAAGCTCAACTTGAAGGATGTCACCGAAACAGGGAAGTCTACACTCGAATTTCCCGAAGGATGAATGAAGTTGGCTTTCAAAGAACATTTGAACAATGCCGTGAAAAAGTCAAGAAGCTAAAGAAAGAATACAGACGAATTAAAGACAGACTACATGAGACAGGACAAGGAAGGAGCGAAGAGGTAGAGTGGCCATATTTTGATCAAATGGATAGAATACTAGGTCACAGGCCTACAACCATTCCAGAAACTGTAGTCGATACTTTGGGTCAGCGTCAAGAGAATAATGATGAAAGCTCTGATGCTAGGGAAGACATAAGTGAGGTAGATGAAACTTTGTTCGGTGATGTTAGTGCTAGTGACACGGCAACAGTTACATCTGCATCAACAGAAAGTGCTACTGAACCAGTTCGAGAGAATACTAATAAGAGCAAAAAGAAGAAACGAACAAGGGGGGATCAGTTTGAATTCGTCATGAATGGAGTAGTGAAAGAGATGTTGACAGCGCAAGAAAAGAATGAGGAACGATATATAGAATTGGAAGAGAAAAGGTTGCGGATGGAAGAAAAGATGCTTGATAAGGAGATGAAGATGCAAAGAGAGGCACAGCAGTTTCAGATGAAGATGATGCAGATGATGTCGTCACTCATTCAGAGTCATAACATACCACCTTATCCACCTCCCGTTGCAACATCTACTCAGTACCCTTCAGGATCATATTACCAACCCTATGACGATGATGCAACTCAAGTAGATGGATTTAACTGATTTAAGTTTTAGTAACTACTTAGCACAGTACAATGATTGAGTGCTATGTATACGTGCCCTTTATACAATGATTAAAGGTTAAATCATTAAAAAGTTCAGTTAATGTATTAGCTAACTATTAAAATGATGGACTAAAGCGTCTCTAATTGCTGTTGATCCACCAGCAACTGCACTGTGTGGACGTCTGTCTGGCTGAGGTAAGTCAGGATGGTTGTCATTAAGCCAAGATTCATCTATTGCTTCCCCATGAATCTCACACATGTTGTGAAGCACACATTCAGATGCTACAATATTAGGAACATTCTTTACCAGCATATCATTTCTTTTCAGCAGTCGTCGCCAACGGGCCTTTAACCTGCCAAAAGCAATTTCAACTACAATTCTCCCTCGACATATCCTGTAATTATAAGTTCTCTTGTCAGCACTTTCAATACTGGGTTGGTTATAAGGCTTCATCAACCATGGCTGCATTGGATAAGCCGAGTCTCCTATAACAAACACTGGTACATTGACTCCATTGATTGGTTTTGTTGCACGTGACAGCAACTGTCCAACAGTAGCTTTCTTGTAAAAAGTGGAATGGGCTAGTACACGGGCATCATGTACACTGCCCGGCCACCCAGTGTAAATGTCTAGAAAACAAAACTTGTAGTCAACAACTGCTTGCACCAACACAGAATACCAGCCTTTGCGATTATAATAATCTGTATGACACAATGCTGGTGGAGAAATAGGTATATGTGAACCATCAATCGCTCCAAGGCACTGAGGTACACCCCATTTACTTTCAAAATTGTCAATGTACTGTTGTTGCTGTTCAATGGATGGGAAACATATATACTTTGGAAGAAGATGGTCAACTATTGCCTTACAAGTCTCGTGAACAACTTCACAAACAGTAGACCTCCCAACACCAAATAAATGAGACACAGTTCTGTATTCTGCCGGCGATGATAGGGTCCATAATGTAATTGCTACACGTTTCTTCACTGTTATTGCATCCCGTAGTCTAGTGTCCTGGTACTGTATGTGTGGAGTCAGCTCAGCACACAAATGATCAAAAGTATCTTTACTTAAACGAAAATTTTGAAGCCAATCTCGAGGAGAGAAGGTTTCCAAAACAATATGATCCCACCAATGACCAGATCTACAACAAAAGCACAAGTTACCAGCTATGTAAAGCTACATGAGTAGAAGAATTAAATCACTAGGTAACCATGCACAATGGATACAAAGTAGCTAATATCACTAGTATCATTTTAACTACTGTATGTGCCTGTCAGCATAGCAAATAATTAGCAAGTAGTCACGTGACTAATTACTTTGGTAGAGTCCAAGCAATTCGTTCAATTGGGGCATTCACAAAGCCATGCCAAGCAGCACTCAATACTGTAAAAAGTAAAGCAGTACTCCAACGATGATACGTCCTTTTCTGCTGCCTTCGCTTCAATCGTTTGACCCGCAGCATCTCAGTAATAAGCGCCAAATTAGTTAATTAAAATCGTACGCGTTTAAATTATACTAATCGAGCTACTCGACCCGGATTTTATTGCCAGTGTGAACAAGAGCCAACTCGGGTTCAGTAGCACGGGTTTTACCCGAACTTATTAGCCCGGGATAGTGTGAACGGGGTGTAATACTGTGACCCCCTCCCCCCAGCACCATACTACAGTACATACAATACTTTGTGTACAACACAGACAATTTCAGACTGAGCGCTGCTTTCAATCTCAAAACACAAACATCACCCTGAGATTACACATACATACGTTTCAAAATATGACCAGATTTGTGAAAAGGTACCTTTTCCATACATTTTAAATATCAGCAAACAAAATGATGTAACACCTCACTCCTTGTACTGATTAACTTGCTCAGATTTCAAAGTGCCCTTAAGCTGATATTAAGCCCTGCACTTAAAGATAGTTTGAAATTAAGTTCATTTTGTGTTTAATTAAAAGTGCACTTTCCGTTTGTTTCGCATGTGTAAACAAGAAAAGACACAAGCTTTAAGCCTGTTAAGACACTATTATACTTGGATTTCGTGGTCTGGTTAATTGCTGCAATTAGTTTGACAGCTGATCTTGGCATGGCAGAACTAAGTTGCATTTAATCAGCTTGGCAAGACACCTACTACAAATACCATCTCTGTTATTTGTTTGTTTAAACTTGTTTATAACACCAACCGACAACTTTTCTGTCATAGGCGCTCACACTGGCAGACTGGAGCTTTGTGAATTATTCCAGGGTTTAATAGCGGCTTGTGCATGCATTCAGAGGTTTGTTTAAGGCTGTTGTTGTTTGTTATATTCTTTTTAGCAACTATACAAATGTTTTCAGGCAAGTTTGTCCCAGTCTGTTTGCTAGTCCGTTTTCCCAGTCCGTTCCTTGTTTTAGTCATGTACAATATGTACTCAACAAGCCTGCTGGAAGGTTTAGGGTGATACCAAAGTGGCCATCAACATCCTGTCTTGCAATAACAATTATTACAACCACATATTTACACAAGCTTTGAGATTATGTTATGATGTTAACACTTGTCAGCAGGGGTAATTTATGGATTACCAAGTGGGTGCAAAAAAAAACTGTTTTAAAGGTTTCTTAACCAGTTATTGGCTGACTTATACAACACTGGTTAATAACCGGTTATTTGTACACTGGTGCACAGCACTAAAAGGAATGTAAACAGAAAGCTTTTCAGTTTAATGTGTGTGACTGTCTCAGAAAAAACCCAATTTTTCTCATTTTGAGAAAAACAAAATTTGTATAATTAAGCATGCTATAAAGAAAAATATGCAAGATATTATCAGTCCATTACTCAGAGAAGGAAAACTAAAATCAATTAAAACTATACACCATTTTATTTGCCTGCCAATGGAGAACTCGAAACTGTTCAGTTTCTATAGACTGAACAGTATGTGTGTCTGTACATTTGTTTATGATGGGGTAAACGTAAGCAAGATTGTTGTAATTAAACCACCTTTTGTAAGTACCTAGAGGGGAAAGCTATACCTTGGTTGATTAGCTCATCCATGGCAAACCTTTTAAGCCGGATTCCAACATTGTAGACTAATACAAACAGAAGTAATGGCTGTGAATATAAGTGCCTGTAGTTTATTTTAGTATAGTCTACTGTCTCACACTATAATTCTAAACCTATTCATCACAAAAGGCTGAAACATTGGTGATCCACTCCTTGGACACCATAGATAATGCTGAGAAAAAATCAAAAGTTGTGTAAACAAGTTGGATTTTTGCAAGATGGTCACATATCAAGACACACGATAGTGTGTCGTGCGGCCCAAGAAGCCGGCGCGCCACACCGTGAGTATATTAACAGGAAGAAAGAAAATGCAATTTTCACACAATTTCACAATTTCTCTATAGTCTACAGTCTACAGATACCTTCAAACTTTTATGGCTCCCATATACTTAATTTTGAGCAAATAGGTGCTTGTAGGCATTGTATGGCTTTGTCTTAAACATTAAGCCTAGTCTGATTTGCATATATGTACACTGGAATGATTTGTCTTGGCTGTTGAATTGCAAGTTAACCTGTCCAGCCTAGGCTTCACTTGTATGGGTAATGAGGTGATTTGGGATGCTATAGCACAACTACGTATTTGGGGATAAAATGCCGACTCCACTTTTTGTAGTGTCAGCTTATGTGGCATGAATATCCCCGGAATGTAGTCAGGATAAAAAATGTGCTTGCATTAAGAACACATCCAGGTCAGGTACCAAGAATGCAGCTCACATGTTTTATTTGATCACATGATCCAAAATGGTCACTCTGCCTATATCACAGTACCATAACAACCCATTACTCTATCTCCTTTATATTGATGCTAATAGTTTACTGATTCTTCTCTCAATACTGCTTACAATCAATCTAGATGATGTGTAGTTTCTTGTGATAAGTTTATCTAATCCAAAACAGCCAAGCTGTAAAAAAAGTGTGCGGCCCTCAGAAAGGCTATGGTGAAAAAAGATGTGAAATCCAAGGTGGCGGCCAAGAAATGGCTGTGATGGTAGGTTAATGGTAAAAGTTTTAATAACAACAATTCAGGTGAATTTGGTGCCGCTTGGTCTTGGCACAAAATTCACCTGACTTGTCGTTATTAAAATTTTTACCATTAACCTACCATCACAGCCATTTCTTGGCTGCCACCTTGGATTTCACATCTTTTTTCACCATAGCCTTTCTCAGGGCCGCACTCTTTTTTTACAGCTTGGCTGTTTTGCATTAGATAGATTTAGCACCTTACATACCACCCCTTTTGGCTGTGTAACTACATACATACATGTTAGCGTAGCAATAAAAACAACTGTACACAGGAACATATGTATGTACTGTACATGTGTACATATTGTATAAAACTTACACTCTGTTCATCCAAAATGTCAGGATCACATATTCAGACAGCAACAACATAAACAAAATAGAAAACAACCATATCAACACATGTTGTATTTGTAATTTTGTACTGTGTACATGTAGGTGTTAACAAAGTTTAAACAAACTGATGTTGTGCTAATTCTAAAAAAACAGATGTTCATTTAGTTAATGCTTTATCAATGAACCACTCATAAGATTAAACAATGCATACAGTGCAAAAATATCAATGATACAAGACACGCCGTAGTAGGCCTGAGCCTATTGTCTTTTGAAATAGCCTATTATGCTTTTGAGCAATGCTCCAAATTTTTACCTATTACGGATGCTCCAATTATGCCCAGTTGTGTCCCATTATGCTCCAAATATGCTTATAAAATTGTGTCTTGACTGCTCTATTAGAGTACCCTATGCATCAGCGAATTTTCTATTAGGATATTCAATTATGCTGTGATTGTTCTATTAGAGTATATCGATCTTGAACTAATCTTTTCTTCACAATGTAGCTGTAAATTTGATTTTTAGCTAGTTTGTGCACTACCCCATTCTGCATCATGCAAAATAGACAGAGTTTCAGCTTCTCTGATGACCAATGCACAAAAATAGTGCCTATATGCTGGCATAATACTCAATGCTTTTGGCTACCTATTATGCTCCAAAATTATGCTGACATAATTGGCACAGGCCTACACGGTAGTGTGTTGTGTGGGCAAAAAAGCCAGTGTACCACACCGTGGGTATATTGACAGGAAGAAAGAAATAATATTTGTGCTTTTTCACATACTTTAAAAAAATTTGATTAAAACACAAACCCTTTAATCAATTTCTGTGGATGGAGTGAGTGTATGACGGTAAGTTCACGTACAATTAGAGAATAATTGGATTATTGCATAC
Organism: Dysidea avara; assembly: GCF_963678975.1. Taxonomy (NCBI): domain Eukaryota; kingdom Metazoa; phylum Porifera; class Demospongiae; order Dictyoceratida; family Dysideidae; genus Dysidea; species Dysidea avara. The sequence goes on along the minus strand of NC_089272.1, from coordinate 6,822,120 downwards.
AGCTTTGTTTAAAGTGTGGTGCATTCAATGATGGAGTGCAGTATTTTCCTTGTTGTACTCTACACAATGCTATACAGCGGTACCTCCGTTATCTGAATGCCTGTGTGCTAATGCAACCTCAATAGTGTTCAGACAAGTGAATTACGTAGTTGGAAGAATATGTGACCCGCTGAGGGAAACCTGACTTGTTTGCATTTTCCTCCAACTTCATTTTATGACTTTTTTGTTGTCTAGAGGGAAAAACCAATGGGCGGTTAAAGTTTCAGCTTTTTCTGGTAAGTGCTTTTGGAGTTATAGGGGTAGACAACAAGAAGAGCAAAACAATTTATTTGTCAGTGCCTATATGGAAAATATTTACAGGTGCTCATTAAATAGATCATAAGTCTCGAGTGCAAAGGGTTACGGAGTTGGGACTTATGTCATTCTATTCACCATTAACTGGAGCATTCATCAAAGTATAGTTTTTGTCTAAATACACCCATGCAGCAAGAAGGCTATTTAAGGATAAAAATGGCATGTTTTACTGCAACGTAAACAAACACATGTAACTCACGTTTGCTTCCCGGTACAGAAACAAAACAAAAATAGTCCTGCTCTCCACGAAGAGGTGAAACCATTGCTTTATTAAATTTTAGTCTTTCTTCACTGTTTACTGAAGAAATTAAACCATGCATAAAGTTACTTTTGTAGCAGCATTTTACCCAATGTATTTCAATGAAATTAATCTGTAAAAAATAATTATGCAAATATGTCGGGTTTTCATTCAGCAGGTCACATATTAATTTCCATATTGAGCTCCATTTAGTTAGACTAATAGAACATAATGAAATACTCTGTAATCAAAGGGCTCAATTCTACTGTGGTATTAAAAGTGATCTAAGCATACACAGGGGTTACCAATATACTGTATTGTTAAAATATTTATCAAAGTTTCTTGAAAATACAAATGTTACGCATAAGCTATAGATTACATGAGCCTGCCAAGTTCATTGCAAGTTGCTGTTAGGAAATATGAGTGATATTGAACATGATTGCTACGCTTACAATTACGTCTACAACATTGCTCAACCAGCTGAAATTTCAGTAATTCTCAAAAAAAGTGTCTGTCACAATATGCTTGTATACCTCAACAGGACTTTATGCAATTTCATAATTACATAAGTACAACACAATACAATTGTAGACACACACCCTCAAGCACTGTCTTCCAAACTAAATACTAGTTAAAGCACCGCCGTGCATACAATATGGAAATAAAAGCACGAGGGCATGGGTGAGAGGCTAATATAGCACGAGGCGAAGCAGAGTGCTATATTAGGCCCGAGACCATGCCTGAGTGCTTTTAATTTCATATTGTACAAATGTAGCGGTGCTTTAACTGGTTTAGAGTGCTTTCTTGCCGTCTTGCTTGGAGCATTCGTTTTGTGAAGTCAAACCACGTCGGATTTCAGCCATCAGACAATCGGTAAGTGTCTATGTAGTACAGTTGTGGTAGTAATATAAGCACATAGTATCTTTTTGGCTACTTTTGGCGATTAGAAATGTTACGCATGTGATCTTGTTTTCGTATTTATTTTCCAACCAATGCGTAACTGTTCTTTAATTTCCATAACTGTACTTTATATTGTAATGCAAATGAAAAACATAGCACACTGAGATTACACATATCTTACAAAATAATTATGTGGATAGGATGATTCGCTTCTGTGTAGGGTCGAGCGATATTATTATTTTAGTAAATATCACCCCACTTGGTGGTGTAAGTAAACATACATGTTAGTTAGTAATACTGTACACATGCTAGTACAACATGTATGTATACTATATGTACTGTACATGTGTACATATAAAACTTACACCCTGTTCATCCAAAATTTCATGATCACATATTCAGGCAGCAACAACATAAACAAATAGAAAACAACCATTTATTCAGTATCAACACATGTTGTATTTGTACTATGTACAGTATGTGTTAACAAATTTTAAACAAGTTGATGTAATTGTGCTACTTCTAAAAACAGGAGCTAATGCTACCCTTATATAATAAGGAATCATAAAGCCATTGATAAAATATACTGTACAAAATAATTATTATAAACACACACAATTGATTCATTACACCTGGTTTGCCAGGGCCACCTTTAAATGAAGTGCAGTGTATTTATAGTTATCTATGTATGGTTTACCAATATAGTGTATTGTCAAAATATTTATCAAAGTCTCTTGATAAAAAGGTAATGATAAAAATGCAGAAGTTATTCATAAGCTACAAGGAGTGTATAATAGACTTGAGTGATATGCCAAACTCATTACAAGTTGCTGTGTGGAAAATATGAGTGATAAAGTAACATGATCACTACGCTTGTAATCACATTTCTTCCTGTTAAATCATTTTTTAAGTAAACCAGGTGTGTACCCACAGCCAGCCAAATAACTAGCTGAAAGTGTTTTGGTAAATATTTCAAAACAAAGCTGATGCTGTGTTAATTACCTCTAAATATTAGGCACCAGCTAATACCATACCTTGAATTAAGCAACTCTTTATCGAGACAAAATCCAACATACATGTAATGACACATTTTTCAAATTCTTTCTTGTTAAATAGTTATAATCTACTTAGCCAAGTGTATGATCTGGCAAAGTTTCTGCCTTGAATGCCAGTAACTTTTGGAGTTAAACCCCTACAAAGTAGTAACAACAGTGAGGTTTATTTTCCCACTACATATAGTACAAAGGTAAAGGCAAATTCAGTGAAGAAAATTGATCACGTACTATCACTTCAAGCAGATAAAAAGAAATGTCCATACGTATACCTTATGTACAGTATACTTTCGCAACTGCAACTGCAACAAAGATTTTAAAACTCCTCTTGAGTAGGCAATTAAGAAGGTTATTTTCTGTACCTTAAAACTTGTTTCTTCATGTGAGTGTGTGGACAAACATGCATACATGCAGACACATGGATTTTCCAAACCAATTTTAGGAACTTGGCATACGCATGGTTTATAAACTTATCACAAGAAACTATACATCATCTAGATTAATTGTAAGTGGTACTGAGAGAGGAATCAGTAAACTATTAGCATCAATATAAAGGGGATAGAGTAATGGGTTGTTCTGGTACTGTGATATAGGCAGAGTGACCATTTTGGATCATGTGATCAAATAAAACACGTGAGCTGCATTCTTGGTACCTGTTGCAGCAGATGGGTAGGATGTACTCTTAATGCAAGTAGATTTTTGCCTTGACTACATTCCGGGGATATTCATGCCACATAAGCTGACACTACAAAAATTGGAGTCGGCATTTTATCCCCGAATACGTAGTTGTACTATAGCTGTAAAGAAAGTTAGATTGATTGATGTAACTATATGATGTAATGACATGTGTGTGATGTAATGTACTGTAATTTATCCCATGTGGTTAGATTGCTTTAATAAAAATTAGTAGTTGGCGTGTTGAATAGAGAGGGCAACTTAGAGCTACGTGACAAATTGTTGGGCAGTTAATACCCGAGTGGATCAAATCAAGTTAATTGTTACAAAAAGTGGCACCCAACATGGGGCTCAATTATCACCGATCTAAACCTGAATTCCTTGGTGCCGGGTTGATAGGCACCTGTAAAGGTAGTGCAATTAGCTGTAATCGAACCGTTTTTCTCCTTCTACATTGCTCTTAGAAATTGAAGCCCTGAAACGACAGATACATCATCCACAGTCAGTTTGGACTGGCTTAAAGCAGTCCGGGTAGGCCACCGGGGAGTGCTCACCAGATTAACCAATGAATTAGATGAATTGTTGTCTCTTGCTCCTGATGAAGCTAAGGACAAGGTGGGTAGATTGAAAATATTGAATCAACAGTCGCAAAACAAATTAACAATTTTACAAAAACATGATGATGATATATTGGCGCTTTGTAATATCGACAAAATAGAACATGAGATCAAAGATTCTGACACTATTAACCTCAAGGTACTAGATTACAAGACACGAATTAATGAATTTTTAACCTTGACCACTAATCCGGTTAGTCCATCTACACTAGCTGTCATGCCACCAACAGTTCCAACTCCCTCACCTGCCAAAGCAAGGCTTCCCAAATTAGAACTTCACAAATTTAAGGGTAGTGTGATGTCTTGGACACCCTTTTGGGATACTTTAAAATCAGCAGTACATGAAAATCCAAGTTTATCAAAAATTGACAAGTTTAATTATTTACACTCACTGTTGGAGGGAGCTGCGAGTCAAGTGATTCAGGGTCTGCCACTGACAGACAGTAATTATGATACTGCAGTTTCACTGCTTCAAGAAAGGTTTGGTGACCCCCAGACTATTTTATCACCACACATGGATGAGCTATTAAAGCTACCCAAATGCACAGTTGACCGTCAACAATTGTAGAGAATGCTTTATGACAAATTAACTGTACATACACGCAGTCTAACATCACTGGGAATCAACATGCAAGAATACGGCAGTTTGTTAATTCTTATTATCATGCCGAAACTCCCAAACAAAGTACGATTACGAATAGCATGAGACTCAAAGGGGGAAGTTTGGAAATTAGAAACAATCCTTGAAACTATAAAGGTTGAAGTAGAGGCTAGAGAAGTCAGTAACGTGAATAAAGCCACCATGATGAAACAACATGTCCCTCCTAAGTCTCCATCAACATCCTCCGCATTGTTTACTGGTAGTCAGATACCAAAATGTGTTTATTGTGAAGGTGAGCATTACTCCTCCTCCTGTCAAGTGGTAAAAGATCTCAAGGAGAGATGTGCTATTTTAATGCGGGGAGGGACATGTTTTGTATGCCTTAAACCACAGCACTATGTGAAGGACTGTGATCCTAACAAGAACTGTAGGAGATGTCATAAACGTCATCATCAATCTTTATGTGACACCTTGGTCAACAAGCCATTAACAGTAGATACAAAGGAACCACCAGTTGATAAAACAACTGCAGCAAACACCACTAACTCCATTAAGGACAAGAAAGCCATACTTCTGCAGACAGCTAGGGCTGTGGTTTCTTACTCAGATGGAACTAAGGAGGTCAACATTCGCATTCTTTTTGACAATGGTAGTCAGAGAAGTTACATCACTGAAGCCATCAGAAGTAAGCTGGGTTTAAGGTCAATTAAAAGAGAAAAATTACATTTGAACACCTTTGGTGACAACAAATATCGAACACAGACGTGTGATGCAACTGAACTTCTAATTAAGAAGGTTGGTGGCAATGAGGTATGTAGTCAAAGTTAAGGTTCTCTGTTTTCCCACCATTTGCACACCTTTACCTCCCATTCTAGAAGTAAATCAATATCCATGTTTAATAATAATCCCACTTCTTCCTGCTACAACTTTGTTTAAGTAAAACAGGTGTGCACCCACGGCCAGCCAGATAAATAACTGAAAATGTATGCAAACTTCGGTAAAAATTTCAAAACAAAGCTGATGTTGTGTTACCTCTAGCACCAGTTAATACTTTAAAAACTCTTTATTGAGACAAAATCTGTGAAAACCTGACACACATGTAATGATGCATTTTTCAAATTCTTTCTTGTTAAATTGTTATAATCTACTTAGCCAATTGTATGATCTGGCAAAGTTTCAGCCCCGAATGCCAGTAACTTTCAGAGTTAAACCCGACCGCAGAGGAGTCTCCATTTGCAACACCGAGCAACAGGCTGAAAATAGATGAAAGAGAAGTGTAATGGCCACTTCACTTTCAAGTCAATAGTTGAGACGCGTGAATCATCTGAATTCTTTGCGGTAGATACATTACTTACAGAGGTGCTTTCCTGCTGTTCATCATTTGTACAGTGTGTGAAATAACTTTTCAGACATGACCTGTCGTACTGTCAGGGCATTGTGAAATTTGAGTGGACATCAAGCAATTTGACTGGACATTTTAACTTTTATTGTTACTCCTTTCCTGTGTTTCTACCACTTGTATGTTTGTTTCAAACATTGGGACCACCAATGTACTGTAGAGCTGATTACTTATCAAACACTCACAGGTACTGATAGTACAGCATTTTAAAGAGTAGCTACTGGTCACATGAAAGGGCTTCTATGGAATCAATTGGGCCTTTGTAGGAAAGGAGTCATAAAGACTTCAGTCAAGGCCTTCTATTTGCCTTGGAATGATATAGCTATATGGTCACACTTGGCTTATGCTGCCATGGCTTAGAATATATAGTGACTCTATCCCTAATGTGAGCAGATTCACTGATGCCTTGTTCATTCTAGCTTAAAAACTGGTTGTACAGGTGATCATGAATACCACAAGTATAAGTACTAATGGCAATCAAGTTATAAATACGTTATACTACTGCAGTACAGGCGACTGATACAAGTAGGCTGGTACAACATAGTAAACTGTTAACCTCAGAGGTAAACTTAGGCATGCCTTTGTGGTCAGTACAAGCCAAAAACACATAACTTAATTACATGTCAATACCATCATGTCCGGCCTCCCTCCTAGCCTAATCACAACACTACAAACTTCGAAAGGATAGTGTTTCTGGACATATTCAATTATGGACTGACACCTGGTGTAATTGACTGGAAATTTCGCACACTGTTTGTAGCACTGTGTAATGGGCTGAACATAGCTGAAAGTGAATCATAATGTCCATTTCACTTTTGAGCCAATAACTGATAGCTGGGGCTCACATTCATATGAAAACATCAACTCTGGCGCCATCCTTTCTTTTAATGCGGATTGTAAAGTAACTAACAGTCAAACTACTTCGGTGTTGATAATCGTCTGTTATCAGGTACTAACCTACTAGAGAATAGCCTGTTTGCTTTCGGCCTACATGGTAAAAAATAGCATGTATTTGCCCATGAATTTTTGAAACAGGTCTATCCATAAGTCGGTACAGAGAAGTTAAACTGCTTTTGTTTCTGCATAACTGTGTCAGAAAATCTCTTTTATCACAATGGCAAATGTAACTAGGCATCTGACCTTGTGAGTGCTCCAACTAAAAGTGGTGATTTCAGAAACTAGACCAGCTAAACTGTCATCCTTCTAGTATATTAATACCTTGAATGTAGCACTGTAGTGGATAAGCTATCTGTACTTGTGCTGTGACAGTGCAAGCAAATATACAGATTTTATGAATTCTGGCAATGGATTCTTGACACACGTTTTTCTAAGGATGTCTAATGTAATTATTTGTGCAACCACTCTATTAGACTGTTTGGCCACTAACTTTTCATATGTTATTTTATTGGGTAAAATTAAATAAATGACTGCTACAAATGATACCCTAGTGATCAAAGTTAATTGCTTAGCAAAAACATGAAGAACAACTGCTAAAGGTGAACATCAATTTAGTACCACAGCTACATAAATATCAAGACACACGGTAGTGTGTCGTGCGGCCCAAGAAGCCGGCGCGTAATACCTGTGAGTATATTGACAGGAAGAAAGAAAACGCAATTTTCGCACCTCCGTAGCTCTGTGCTGCCTTGATGAAACAAGACGATTTTTGCTGTGGACACTCCCTCCACCTTCAGCACGCAACATTCCAAATTTGAGCGAAATCGCTTCAAGCGTTCCCGAGATATGCGACTTCAAAAATTGGCTTAGTTTCTTCGTTTTTTTTTTCTTCTTAATTTTCTTCCTCTTTTCGCACACTTACAAAAACTGCTATAAAACGCGAACGCCATATCCGATCGCCTTGAAATTTGGCACACAGAAAGGGGGTAAAAAGCCGCATCTCTGCACCAACTTTGGCTGGAATACGATAAACAGGCTAAAAGTTATGAGCGATTATTCACGAAAAATAACACCAATATGTTGTCACGCCTATAGGGTAAACCGCGTATGGGAAGATGCTGAAAATCGGTGGGTGAATAGGTTAACTATTGAACCTCAAACCTTTTATGGTTCGAGCTAAAAACCAGGAAGATACAACGAAAAAACCAACAGTGTGTAACAATTATGCAATCGAGATTAGCTAATAAAAAACGACTGCTTGCCACGCCTACCAGATAAACCGCTTGGGATAATGCTTTGAAAATCGCTGTACAGATGGAGTTATCATCTTAGAAAGGCTCTTCAATGGTGTAGAAGAATCAGACTTAAAGCCACGGAGTTATAACACGAAATCCAACTTGGTGTAGCAAGTGCGAGATCGAGATACTCTAATAGAGCAGTCATCCTAATAGAGCAGTCACCCGAAGAGAATTCAAGAGATCAGCTAGAAACAAGTAACCTGTATAGAGATCAGCTACAAACAAGTCACCCTGTAGAGAGATCAGCCACAAACAATTCACCCTGTAGAGATATCAGCTAGAAGAAGTTACCTTGTAGGGAATTCATGCAACTATAGAAAGAGATAATTCAGCTAGAAGAAATCACCTTGTAGAGTTCAGCTACAAAGAAACCACAATGTAGAGAGTTCAGCTACAAACAAATCACCCTGTAGAGAGATCAGCTAGAAGAAGTTAACTTGTAGAGAGTTCAGCTACAAAGAAACCATCATGTAGAGAGTTCAGCTGCAAACAAATCACCTGTAGAGAGTTCAGCTACAAACAAATCTCCCTGTAGAGAGATCAGCTAGGAGAAGTTTCCTTGTAGAGAGTTCAGTTACAAAGAAACCACCATGTGGAGAATTCGTTTACAAACTAGTGACCCTGTAGAGACATCAGCTAGAAGAAGTTACCTTGTAAAGAGTTCAGCTACAAAGAAACCATTATGTAAAGATCTCAGCTGCAAAAAAAATCACCTGTACAGAATTCCACTACAAACAAATCACCCTGTAGAGAGATCAGCTAGAAGAAGTTACCTCGTAGAGAGTTCAGTTACAAAGAAACCACCATGTAGAGAATTCATTTACAAACTAGTGACCCTGTAGAGACATCAGCTAGAAGAAATTACCTTGTAAAGAGTTCAGCTACATAGAAACCATTCTGTAAAGAGCTCAGCTGCAAACAAATAACCTGTACAGAATTCAGCTACAAACAAATCACCCTGTAGAGAGATCAGCTAGAAGAAGTTACCTTGTAGAGAGTTCAGCTACAAAGAAACCATCATGTGGAGAGTTCAGCTGCAAAACAAATCACCTGTAGAGAGTTCAGCTACAAACCAATCTCCCTGTAGAGAGATCAACTAGAAGAAGTTTCCTTGTAGAGAGTTCAGCCACAAACAAATCACCCTGTAGAAAGATCAGCTAGAAGAAGTTACCTTGTAGAGAGTTCAGTTACAAAGAAACCATCATGTAGAAAGTTCAGCTACAAACTAGTGACCTTGTGGAGACATCAGCTAGACGAAACTACCTTGTAGAGAGCTCAGCTACAAAGAAACCATTCTGTTAAGAGCTCAGCTGCAAACAAATCACCTGTACAGAATTCAGCTACAAACAAATCACCCTGTAGAAAGATCAGCTAGAAGAAGTCACCTTGTAGAGAGTTCAGCTACAAAGAAACCACCATGTAGGGAGTTCAGCTAGAAGAAGTTACCTTGTTGAGAGTTCAACTACAAAGAAACCATCATGAAGAGAGTTCAGCTGCAAACAAATCTCCCTGTAGAGAGTTTAGTTAGAAGAAGTTACCTTGTAGAGAGTTCAGCTACAAAGAAAGCATTCTGTAAAGAGCTCAGCTGCAAACAAATCACCTGTACAGAATTCAGCTACAAACAAATCACCCTGTAGAGAGATCAGCTAGAAGAAATTATCTTGCAGATAGTTCAGCTACAAACAAATCACCCTGTAGAGAGATCAGCTAGAAGAAGTTACCTTATAGAGAGTTCAGCTACAAATTTAAAGAAACCATCATGTGGAGAGTTCAGCTGCAAACAAATCACCATGTAGGGAGTTCAGCTAGAAGAAGTTACCTTGTAGAGAGTTCAGCTACAAAGAAACCATCATGAAGAGAGTTCAGCTGCAAACAAATCTCCCTGTAGAGAGTTCAGTTAGAAGAAGTTACCTTGTAGAGAGTTCAGCTACAAAGAAACCATCATGAAGAGAGTTCAGCTACGAACAAATCACCCTGTAGAGAGATCAGCTAGAAGAAGTTACCTTGTAGAGAGGTAAGCTACAAATTTAAAGAAACCATCATGTGGAGAGTTCAGCTGCAAACAAATCACCTGTAGAGAGTTCAGCTACAAACAAATCACCCTGTAGGGAGATCAGCTAGAAGAAGTCACCTTGTAGAGAGTTCAGCTACAAAGAAACCACCGTATAGAGAGTTCAGCTGCAAACACATCACCCTGTAGAAAAATCAGCTACAAACAAATCACCCTGTAGAAAGATCAGCTAGAAGAAGTCACCTTGTAGAGAGTTCAGCTACAAAGAAACCACCATGTAGGGAGTTCAGCTAGAAGGAGTTACCTTGTAGAGAGTTCAGCTACAAAGAAACCATCATGAAGAAAGTTCAGCTGCAAACAAATCTCCCTGTAGAGAGTTCAGTTAGAAGAAGTTATCTTGTAGAGAGTTAAGCTACAAAGAAACCATTCTGTAAAGAGCTCAGCTGCAAACAAATCACCTGTATAGAATTCAGCTATAAACAATTCACCCTGTAGAGAGATCAGCTAGAAGAAATTACCTTGTAGAGAGTTCAGCTACAGTAAAATAAACCACCATGTAGAGAGTTCAGCTGCAAAGAAATCACCCTGTAGAAAATTCTGCCACAAACAAATTGCCCTGTAGAAAGATCAGTTAGAAGAAGTTATCTTGTAGAGAGTTCAGCTACAAAGAAACTACCATGTAGAGAGTTCAGCTAGAAGAAATTACCTTGTAGAGAGTTCAGCTACAGTAAAAAGAAACCATCATCTAGATAGTTCAGCTGCAAACAAATCACCTGTAGAGAGTTCAGCTACAAACAAATCTCCCTGTAGAGAGATCAGTCAGAAGAAGTTACCTTGTAGAGAGTTCAGCTACAAAGAAACTATTCTGTAAAGAGCTCAGCAGCAAAAAAATCACCTGTACAGAATCCAGCTTTAAATAAATCACCCTGTAGAGAGAACAGCTAGAAGAAGTTACCTTGAAGAGTGTTCAGTTACAAAGAAACCACCATGGACAGTTCTGTAATAAATATATGTATTATATATATAATTTGTACATTTACTGATAAAATCAGAAATATTTAAGGTACATCTGCTTCATCTTTTCTTTTTCCTGTGGTAAAGAAAAAAAGATAGGTTTAAAAAGTCCCAAAGCAGGCCATAGGCTGGCTTTGGGTATGCAAATACAAAAAGAAGTGAAATCTAATCCAAAACAGCTAAGCTGTAGAAAAGGTGTGCGACCCTCAAAAAGGCTATGGTGAAAAAAGATGTGAAATCCAAGGTGGCGGCCAAGAAATGGCTGTGATAGTAGGTTAATGGTAAAAATTTTAATAACGACAATTCAGGTGAATTTTGTGCCAATTGACCAAGCGGCACCAAATTCACCTGAATTGTCGTTATTAAAATTTTTACCATTAACCTACTATCACAGCCATTTCTTGGCCGCCACCTTGGATTTCACATCTTTTTTCACCATAGCCTTTTTTGAGGGCCGCACACTTTTTTACAGCTTGGCTGTTTTGGATTAGATAATACATTAGAACATGCTCTCCTAAAGGCAAATATGTGTGTAATATTAATAAGGAATTTCAACCTTTTTAATACAGACCACTTTAAATTGTGAGGTAATGATAGCCTTTCATAACTCAATAGACAATATGCATACTAATATATTTGAAATAAATTAGGTTTGCATGGTGCCGAGTCTCAATGGTGACTGATTCTCATTAATCCAATACAAAAGTATAGGCAGCGAATGCTACTCAGACAATAACTCACCACTAGATCTATGGGTGTGGCTTCTCAATTGCAACATATTACTTTCGAGTTAGAGGAATTTGTTGCTGTCAAAGAATCGTCCATAGCTGGTCTACCATAGACACAATGAGGCGATTTTGTACGTTCCCCATAGACCACAATACATTCAGTCACCATTGTGAGATGAATCACCTGTTTATTAGAAACTTTATGGCATACATATCGTCTATAAGCCCAGTGGCGTAGCTACCATTGAGGCAGCTGCCTCGGTAAAACTTTCAGCAATTCAGGCAGAGCAAGCCTGAGTTTTGGCACCCTAAATTTCTACTCAAACGTTACTAGACAACACTACTGTGCCACACATAATAGAATCTATACCTGTACTCACCTCAATATATAGTAGAGTAGTTAAGTAAATCAGTGAAACAGAGTAACAACAGTAGCAGGCATTATCAAGAGTTTTTTTAAATGGTTACTCGATTTTTATCAAAATTTTAATGGTGAGTCGGTATATTATGGCAGAAAAATGTGATAATACAAAACAAGATAAGGAAGCATAAAATGTCTATCTTAGAGTTATGGAGTAAGTCAGTTATTGTGTTGAGGGCAATAAACTAGTTAAATAATTGAAGCATTATATACTGTAGCACTTATAGGCTGCATGGAGCATTAGCTACTTAGGCTAGTTAGCTAAGCTTATGATATCATGTAGAAAAACGTTCAGAAATGGTTTCTTCCATCCAACCAGACAGTCAACCTGCAAATGCTGTACCACCAACGCCTGACAGAACTTGTGAATCAGATGAGTCAGAAGCAGGCCAGGTCCTAGCTGAACCAGGTTAGTAGTTAACTAGTAGCTATAAGCATGCATACACCATACATGTGTAATGTCAACATTAGAATAGTTAAATATTTTGACAGTAGTATATATCATAAAACTAAAAATCACAGAGTGCTTCTGTACAAGTTCAGAAAAGTTCTATAATGAGCTGCATGAAAACAATTACAAAACTAGATTACAACCACTAGTATATAGTGCATTGTGGTACACAGACAATCTGACTATTAACCAAAGTTACAGTGCTTATGTCATGTGTAAAAGTTAATTTTAAAGAACCATTAAGTGTGTCTCACAAAGAGATGGAGTCTTCCTGTCAATTGGAGCAACAGCTTGTTCAGCCGAATATTATCTCCATTTCAACAGCTACAATGGAGTCAGAAGTGAGCTTTGAGCAAGGTTAGAGTAATATTCAATTATTATGAGATTTGATGCATTATATCAAGACACACGGTAGTGTGTCGTGCGGCCCAAGAAGCTGGCGCGTAACACCCGTGAGTATATTGACAGGAAGAAAGAAAATGCAATTTTCGTACCTCCATAGCTCTGTGCTGCCTTGATGAAACAAGACGGTTTTTGCTGTGGACATGCCCTCCAACTTCAGCACTCCACATTCCAAATTTGAGCAAAATCGCTTCACGCGTTCCCGAGATATGCGACTTCAAAAATTGGCTTAGTTTCTTCGTTTTTTTTTTCTTCTTATTTTTCTTCCTCTTGTCGCACACTTACAAAAACTGCGAACGCCATATCCGATTGCCTTGAAATTTGGCACACAGAAGGGGGGTATAAAGGCGCATCTCGGTACCAACTTTGGCTGGAATACGATAAACAGGCAAAGGGTTATGAGCAATTTTTCTGCTTTTTGTCATTTATAAATTAAATTAGGTTTAACTTCTAGCTAGAGATCGGGGAGGATGGGAGTGCCATTAGGGCCGGTATAAAAAAAATTTTTTTCTGAAATAAAAAAAATTATTCACGAAAAATAACACCAATATGTTGTCACGCCTACAGGGTATACCGCATATGGGAAGAAGCTGAAAATCGGTGGGTGAATAGGTTAACTATTGAACCTCAAACCTTTAGTGGTTTGAAAGAAATCGAGCTAAAAACCAGGAAGATACAATGAAAAAACCAACAGTGTGTGACAATTGTGCAATCGAGATTAGCTAATAAAAAAACGACTGCTTGCCACGCCTACCAGATAAACCGCTTGGGGTAATGCTTTGAAAATCATTGTACAGATGGAGTAATCATCTTAGAAAGGCTCATCAAGGGTGTAGAAGAATCAGACTTAAAGCCACGGAGTTATAACACGAAATCCAACTTGGTGCAGCAAGTGCGAGATCGAGATACTCTAATAGAGCAGTCATTCTAATAGAGCAGTCACCCTGAAGAGAATTCAAGAGATCAGCTAGAAATAAGAAACCTGTATAGAGATCAGCTACACACAAGTCACCCTGTAGAGAGATCAGCTAGAAGAAGTTACCTTGTAGGGAGTTCATGCAACTATGGAAAGAGATAGTTCAGCTAGAAGAAATCACCTTGTATATATATAGAGTTCAGCTACAAAGAAACCACCATGTAGAGAGTTCAGCTACAAACAAATCTCCCTGTAGAGAGATCAATAGAAGAAGTTACATTGCAGAGAGTTCAGCTACAAAGAAACCATCATGTAGAGAGTTCAGCTACAAACATATCTCCCTGTAGAGAGATTAGCTAGAAGAAGTTACCTTGTAGAGAGTTCAGCTACAAAGAAAACATCATGTAGAGAGTTCAGCTACAAACAAATCTCCCTGTAGAGAGATCAGCTAGAAGAAGTTACCTTGTAGAGAGTTCAGCTTCAAACAAATCACCCTGTAGAAAGATCAGCTAGAAGAAGTCACCTTGTATAGAGTTCAGTTACAAAGAAACCACCATGTAGAGAGCTCAGCTACAAACTAGTGACCTTGTAGAAACATCAGCTAGAAGAAGTTACCTTGTAGAGAGTTCAGCTACAAAGAAACCATTCTTTAAAGAGCTCAGCTGCAAACAAATTACCTGTACAGAATTCAGCTACAAACAAATCACCCTGTAGAAAGATAAGCTAGAAGAATTACCTTGTAGAGAGTTCAGTTACAAAGAAACTACCATGTAGAGAATTCAGCTACAAACTAGTGACCCTGTAAAGACATCAGCTAGAAGAAGTTACCTTGTAGAGAGTTCAGCTACAAAGAAACCATTCTGTAAAGGGCTCAGCTGCAAACAAATCACCTATACAGAATTCAGCTACAAACAAATCACCCTGTAGAGAGATCAGCTAGAAGAAGTCATCTTGTAGATAGTTCAGCTACAAACAAACCACCCTGTAGAGAGATCAACTAGAAGAAGTTAACTTGTAGAGTATTCAGCTTCAAACAAATCCCCTGTAGAGAGTTCAGCTACAAACAAATCTCCCTGTAGAGAGATCAGCAAGAAGAAGTTACCTTGTAGATCGTTCAGCTACAAACAAATCACCCTGTAGAGAGATCAGCTAGAAGAAGTTACCTTGTAGAGAGTTCAGCTACAAAGAAACCACCATGTAGAGAGTTCAGCTGCAAAGAAATCACCCTGTATAAAATTCTGCCACAAACAAATTGCCCTGTAGAAAGATCAGTTAGAAGAAGTCACCTTGTAGAGAGTTCAGCTACAAAGAAACCATTCTGTAAAGAGCTCAGCTGCAAACAAATCACCTGTACAGAATTCAGCTACAAACAAATCACCCTAGCTGTAGAGAGATCAGCTAGAAGAAGTTACCTTGTAGATCGTTCAGCTACAAACAATTCACCCTGTAGAGAGAACATCTAGAAGAAGTCACCTTGTAGAGTGTTCAGTTACATTGAAACCACCATGGAGATTTCTGTAATCAATATATGTATTATATATATAATTTGTACATTTACTGATAAAATATTTAAAGTACATCTACTTCATCCTTTCTTCTTCCTGTGGTAAAGAAAAAAAGATAGGTTAAAAAAGTCCCAAAGCTGGCCTATAAGCTGGCCATAGGCCAGCTTTGGGGTATGCAAATACAAAAAGAAATGAAATCTAATCCAAAACAGCCAAGCTGTAAAAAAAGTGTGCGGCCCTCAAAAAGGCTATGGTGAAAAAAGATGTGAAATCCAAGGTGGCGGCCAAGAAATGGCTGTGATGGTAGGTTAATGGTAAAAAATTTAATAACGACAATTCAGGTGAATTTTGGTGCCGCTTGGCTTGGCACAAAATTCACCTGAATTGTCGTTATTAGCATATTATCGAAGGAATGTGTATTACACTTTCATTGACCATTGCATTAAGGAATTCATTGAACGATTCCCTGAGTCATCATTGTCAAGGGTTGATGGATACATTTTGCATCCTGGAAAGCTATCTAAAATCAACAGTAAAGAAGTAGAAGCAATTAAAAAGTTTTATGGCAGTGATCTTCCAAGTCCAGCAACATTCGAAGCAGAAGTGAAATTATGGAAAGAGAATTTTTCATCTTATGATGTTACCCAGTTTGATAAAATGAAGCTGAGATGTCTGAAGGACTGGAGTAGGTCTACCTTGACAGAGGAAAGGATGAATGGCCTAGTACTGATGTACATTCACCAAGATAAAGTTATTGACAAAGTTAACGTTCTTAAAAGATTTGATTGTTCTGGACTACACAGAATCAAATTGTAAAGGACACTTGCATGATCTGATTAATATTATTATACTACTATACATACTACAGCTGCTACACATATATTCAAATTTGGACATCTACTACAAACCTTATTATAACTAAATATGAAGTAATTGTAACACTAATTACAAGATAGATATCCACTTGAAATTTTCTGTCAAATTTAATACCAGGTTCAATCCCAGGACACTAAATTTTCAAACTTTCCTGGGAGGCATGCCCCCAGATCCCCCTAGATGACTCATGCTTTGCATTTCGGAGTGTACTTTGCATACTGTGGAAATTTATCCATTTTTGTGTAACCCTCAATTCAGTAGTCTTTTCCTGGCTACGCCACTGTAAGCCTAAAACTGCATATCAATAAAAAGCTTATTCATTGGCCTACGTACTTAGAGAAGGCTAAACAACCACTACAACAAGAGAGGGTTACTTGTTATGAACGATGTCTTACTTTTTCACAATGGCACATTCTTCATCTCAGTTGTCATATTGATCGTGGTTTAATCACAAGAGCTGTATATGGTCCTATTCACCATTGAATGAAAATTTCATTAATATTTGTTTGCAGCAATTTGGTCAAACTGGCAAGGAAATATGGATCATTTCCTAAAGGTATTTTTATGGTTCTTTGCTGAAAATTGTTACATAGCGAGTTTTGGTTCCTATCTTTAAGGATAACCCCTAGGTATCATTTTAATCCTTATTACATTACAAGTAGAGCACCACAAATTACAAAGCCATGAGATGAATGCTGTCGTGGACATGATGATGTTAATTAAGTCATTGACACTTACTTTTATGTTACATTACATCATGAACATTATTTAATATTACCTAATGTTAAATCTGTATACAAATGCTGTAAACACATTATTAAATCAGTCTTTTGTCAATGATAAGACTCAATAAGTGCTTTGACTCGTTGGCAAAGAGATTCTTCGCGACACTAACGGCTCCTTCAACGAGGCTTGGCATCTCCTTCGTGACATTGTTGGTGCTGTGAGCAGGATCCCGGTCTCAGGGACACGATGTCTGGTCCTATACGACAGTTAATAGGCCCTGCCAGGACTCGACTGAAAAGATACTTGGAGGAGACTGCCACCTTTTATCCACTGAAGTGGAGGAGAATACCTTAGAAGATGATAAGCTATGCGTAGAGGAAACAATTGCTCGTATATCTAACAGTTCTTCCCTTTTAGAGCGCCGTAACTGTGACTGGTCAGATGTACTAAAAGACTTAAAAGGCAAAGAAAAGACTAAGGAAGAGAAAAAAACTTCACGACTTGGCTGACGGACACAAAGGATATGTTGAGTTGTTGTTAGATGCCGGCAAAACTGTCGTTTTTCTTCAGACTAGGCTGAAGGTAATTTCAGGAGAACAAGAAAGGGCTGAAGGTAATTTCAGGAGAACAAGAAAGGGTTCGTAAAACTAAGTTAACTGGTGATGTTGATGACAGGCTGCGGTCTTCCACTTTGAACAAACATTCAGGTACAAAACATGAAAATGTTGTAACAGAAAATACAAGTTTAAAAGTCAATCTTCCTAAGTTACATTTGCCATTGTTTGATGGCGATATACAGCATTGGCCAGAATTCTGGGATACCTTTAAAGCTACAATCCATGAACAAAACATACCACCTGTTTCTAAGTTTTCTTATTTGAAAAGTCTGTTGAGGGGATCTGCTTTGTCTTCAATAGCAGGCATACCATTAATAAGTGAAAACTATAGCATGGCTATAAAGCTTTTACAAAATATATTTGGAAGAAAAGAAACCATTATAGATTCCTTGTATGCCAAGTTGCAAAATATTCCAAGGGTAGTTAATAACAAGTTTGTTGAAGTTCAGAAGGTATCTGAAACAATTGAGAGATTGCTGAGACAATTAGAGGCACAAGGTGAAATAATCAATGATCAACGAACCTTGGTTCAACAGATAATTTCCAATTTTCCTACAGAGGTTATAACTAGGCTTGAGGATTATAAACAACCTACTGTTCCTTGGAACATGAAGTCTTTGAGAGAAGCCATTTGTCAGTATGTGACAATACAAGAAAATGTACAGAGCAGTGTTGAAACCGGGTCACTACTGCTGACCCGGATGACCCACTGACCCGGGTAGCAATCCGGGTCAGACCCGGATTTGACCCGGATGTGACCCGGATTAATTAAAGCTGAGGCGTGCGATAAGAGCTATGTTTCGGCTAGTCTCGAGCGAGCAAGACTACATTTTGAGCATTTGATTCATGTTGAGTAAACAGGGGCAGATCCAGGTTTTTTAGAATTGCAACTTCAGCCTAGCTGTAGGTTGAAGACCAAAAAAAAAGGTCATCACCTACTAACAATAGCTACCCCTCACCATAGATACCCTCCGTTTCGTGCTACATACTGAACTTACTAATAAATGGGCGTGGCTGAGCGTATGTTTGTAATGCGATAAGTGGGTGTGGCTCACAAAAGAGCTACGCGATAGCGTTTATAAGTTTCCACGTCGTCAAACGAACAATTTCATTTCTCACGTGATCCAATCCGGGTCAGACCCGGATAATTTGTAAACCGGGTCAGACCCGGATGACCTGGAGAAAATGTGACCCGGTTGACCCGGATAACCCGACCTGGTTTCAACGCTGGTACAGAGATATGTGTATAACACTAACTTTTATGTTAAAGGGCAGCAGTTTGTGTCAAAACATGTTACAAGTGGTCACAAGTCTTTTGGTGCTTCCTCAGATGTTTCTCACAGGTCAGATGTGCTGACTGCTAATTCACAGAGAAGGCATATTGAGAGGAGTTCTACTGAGCCTACTTTGCCATGTATTTTTGTAAAGGTGGCCACTTCAATGATAAGTGTGATAGATGTTTCTTTGTCTGAGAGAAAACAGAGATTGGCTCAGCAGAAACGTTGTTTTATATGTCTAAAACTGGGCCATATGTGTAAGGATTGTCCTAGTTCACTGCTTAAATCATGTTATTATTGTGGTAAAGGTAATTCCCATAATAGATGTATATGTCCTCAGAAGTTTGGAACATCTGAAGTGAATGTAATGGTTCCAGAGCTACCTGTGAATACCAAAGAGGAGAGTGTTAAACCTTCTAACATTGACCAGCTTGCAGTGTCAAACTCTTTGACTACTACTACTCCCTCATTATTGCCCTCAGGTGAGAGAGTACTGTTACAGACAGCAACTGTTCTTGTACAGCCTCCTGATGGAATGGCATCTGCTACTGCTCGTGTTTTGCTGGATAGTGCCAGCCAGCATACTTTTATGGCTAATAACTTAGCTAAACAATTGAACTTAAGGTCAGAACATCAGGAATTTCCACATTTGGAGCTAGTAAGGCTACTGACCTAAGTACATGTGTTGTCCAATTTAAGGTCAAATTGAAGGATGGCACAAACCTTTCAATGTTTGCTAATGATCTCCCACAGATAACAGGGAACATTCAGAGGACCCCGTTGTTACAAAAGGATTTGAATTTTTAGATATGTTGCCTAAGGAGAAGTTAGCAGATTTCATACCTTGTACATTGGAGACAACACATATTGATCTGTTAATTGGCTCAGATTATTTTTGGGACATGGTTGGGGGTGACAAAATAGTACTTCCATCTGGAATGTTTATGATCCCATCTGGACTTGGATATATTATCACTGGAAAGTGTCCAGAGATTGCTTCTGTTCATCAGGATGGAAATCTTGGTACACTTTTCACTGCTACGAGGTTACATCATGTGGACGACTATCAGAGTTTACATTGTAGTGTTAATGTTTCTTCAGTAAAAAATCCAGATTTAGAAACGTTTTGGAGTTTAGAATTGGTGGGAATTGCTGACAATATTGACAGAGAAGGTGATGATGAAGCCCTTGAGAAGTTATGTAAAACTGTCAAATTTGTGGATGAGAGGTACCAAGTTACCTTTCCCTGGAAGAGAGATAAATCTGAGTTACCTTATAACAGTAAAGTTGCTATGAAAAGGATGAAGTGATTAGTTTGTCGACTAGAGGGTGATGTTTCATTACTACAATTCTGTGATAATGTTATTCAACAGCAGTTAGCACAAGGAATTATTGAAGCAGTACAAGATACAAATACAGTACTCGCAAATACATATTATTTACCTCATCATCCAGTGTTAACTCCATCGAAGTCTACTACAAAGGTACGTATTGTTTATGATGCTTCCTCTAAGGAAAAGTTGGGTACTAACAGTTTGAATGAGCATTTACATAGGGGACCAGTGATTTTGCCAGACATGGTTGGGCTCCTCCTGAGATTTCAAACTTATTCTGTTGTTATTTAGGCAGACATCGAGAAAGCTTTTCTCCAAGTAGCAATCCAGGAGGTAGATAGGGATGTGACACATTTTTTTTTGGCTTAAGGATCCAAATAAATTAGCAGTGGAGAACAATTTGTGTATACTTCGTTTTTGCAGAGTGCCATTTGGGTTGATATGTAGCCCATTTTTATTGGCAGCAACCATCAAGTTTCATTTGAAAAAAGAAGGATCACCCCTTGTTTTACATATTTTACATAACATTTATGTAAATAATGTTCTAATAGGAGTGGATAGTGTTGATGATACTCACGGAATTTATGAAGAAGCCAAACATATATTTAAGAAAGCTGCCATGAATTTACGTGAATGGAATTCAAACTGTTCAGAGTTTTTAGAATGTCTTCCAAATGGAGAGAGGTCTATTACAAGTGGTATCACTAAAGTTCTTGGTTTGTTCTGGGATCCAGTGGGAGACACACTTAGTGTTCCAGGATTTAATAAAGTTCCAGCAAACACTATTACAACTAAACGTGATGTTATTCACAGTGTTGCTAGGATATTTGACCCACTAGGATTTCTTTCACCAATAACAATTCATGGAAAGTTGCTTTTACAGAAAACTGTGGGTTCCTAATCAGTCATGGGATGAGCCAATAAGTCAAGAACTCATGTCAGAATGGAGTCAAGTGTTGTAATTGTTGATAGAAATACCTGATCTTAAGATTCTTTGATTTGTGAAGAATGCAAAGAGTGGTATGCAGTTTTTAATATTTTGTGATTCTTCAACTAAGGCCTACGCTACTGTTACGTATTTGAGAATCAGAGATACCAGTTTCCAACAAATTTTTTAATTTCAATGGTACGGTTGGTACCTGTTCGGCAGAGTAAAAAGAAAAAAATCTAAACATCTTACAATACCCCGTCTGGAATTATTGGCTGTTCTCATGGGAGTTAGAGTAGGTAAATTTATTGTAAAAGAATTGGGATTAGAAATAAGTGAAAAGATTATGTTCTCTGATTCACAGTGTGTTTTACACTGGCTTAAAACGAAGAAGCCACTGTCTTTGTTTATTGAAAATCATGTGAAGGAAATACTTAATGAGAGAGACACTACTTTTTGTTATATTGAATCAGCCCAGAATCCTGCTGATGTTGCTACACGAGGTTCATCTGTTTCGGAGATTGGCCAATCAGATCTTTAGTGGCACGGTCCTACCTGGCTTAAGAATGAGGATTCCTTATGGCCACTGTGGAATTTGCCTGATATCACACCTGATGTTCTGAATGAAATAAACTGAGAAACAAGGGTTCAGCATGTGTTGGAAACCACTATTGTTACAGTAGTTGAAACAAGTCAACAAGATTCGTTGCTGGGAATAGATGAGAAGCATTATTCATTACTTAGAAAGTTGCTTCGTATATCAGTGTATTTACTGAGGTTTATTAAAAGGAAAATTTGGAATAAGATAAACAGGGAAAAGTTTCTCAAACAATACAAGTTGCTAAGAACAGTTCTCGATAATGTTGAAGATAATGGATTCATTTCAGCTCAGGAAGTAAAGTTGTCATCCTTGTTGTGGACTTCCTTCATCCAGCACCGAAAATATGGCGAAGTATTCGTTGCGATCAAAAATAAAAGGAGACATTGTTTAGTTATGCAGCTCGGTTTGAATACTGATGAATATGATATATTAAGGTGTTATGGGAGGTATTTACATGCAGATATGACTGAAGAAGCAAAGTATCCAAAGTTATTACCTTGTCGTGTACATTTTACTCAACTTGTTATACAAGAAGTTCACAATTGTCTTGTCCATTCAGGTACATCTCATACCTTGAGCCAAATTTGCCAAGAGTTTTGGATCCCTCGGGGGAGGGCTGAAGTAAGATTTGCTTTGTCTAGATGTGTAATTTGTAAACGTAACAATGGAGCTCCCTTTGCCCTACCCAGAATGCCTCCATAGAGGGTTTCAAAATCAGCACTCTTTGAGTAAGTGGGCCTGGATTATCTAGGACCAAAACATGTTAAAGAGAATGGAGAGGTTCAAAAAATGTGGATTTGTCTTTTTACTTGCCTAGCTGTTCGGGCTATACATCTTGAATTAGTTGAGGGTCTTTCTGCTGAACAATTTTTGGACTGTCTTCGGAGATACATTGCCAGGAGGGGCAAACCAGAAGTGATAATATCTGATAACACTCCACAGTTAAAACTGTGTTAGATCAGAAGTGGTGTAACTTGATTAAAAGTGATGATGTTATGAATTTCTTTTCAAGTACAGGCATTGTGTGGAGGTTTACAACTGCAATGGCCCCCTGGCAGGGAGGTTTCTATGGCATAATCTTCCTAATGGTTTGTTCCTTAATGGCCCAAGACTCAGCCCCATACAACTAGAGCTCTCACAATTAATTGATAATATCAATTAATCGATGAAAACATATAATCAATTTTTTATTTTGTGATCGATGAAAATTGTGTAGTATACATATGTCATCAATAAAAGTTCCAAGCCTTTTTGCTCACTACAACAAATAGAAAACCTCTCTATACTATTCCATAAAGCACAAAGTTACAAGAAGCCTTACAACCACACGTGTAAGTACTGCTAACAGTGTTAAAATATCCTTAACCAGATCTTCTGAAAACAGTAGCTGTTACACTTTAAGAATAAAGAGCTGCATCAAAGGAAAAGATAATCTGTGTATAGCAGCCATCTTGATAACTACTCAAAACATGAAGTAATCCCAACAAGGGAGCATGTATTAGAATATTTGTGGTGCTTAATTTGTCGGGGTTGTGTAAGAGAAGCCACACCACCATAGGTAACCAGGTATTGTTGTGCTTTATAGCAAAAGTTACACCACTTCTGTTTTCTCAATGCTAAAAATCATTAGAATATACATCATGCAGTAGAATATCAGTTAACTGAAAAATACACCTCTACTTGGCTCACCATTTATTAACACAGATCCTGAGTTCTTAAACATGCCATATAGCATCCTGTAAGTTCTGACAACGATTGCTAGTGTTGCCAGCTAAACTACTAATTTTAACTACCTGTCAACTGCTACCATTCCTGTAATCTCCTTTTACCACTATAATGTTATTCTTGGTGATATGTAGTAGTGTTGTACTGATTCCCAATTTTTAGGCAGAACCAATATCTGATATTTTTTAACCTTATTTTACCAATAGTTAACCGATACCCGATTGAAGATCTTTACAAGTTACACTTGTGCATACTCCACTAAAAGTACAGCTAGTATGTGAGGTTGTACACTTACCTTAACTCAAAGTTGCTAGTCAGACAAGTAGGCTAGGGCTTCAACCATCACTGTTTATTATTGTGGTTACCACAAAACATAAACAAATTATCTAAGTACATACCACAGCCTTTGACACCAATCCTCCAGTGGTACTGCAGCTGCTGAAGCTGAATAAACTAATAATCTGTTGGCCACAGCCCATTACAATCGATTTCTGATTATGGAAAAAAGCTAATTATCAGCTTCTACTGATTACTGATCCTATGATGGGTACACCTCTAGTTTGTATACTACCATTACTATACTGTGTACAGTATTGATTCAGTGTAGCTGATGCTATATGCACGCTGTTCACTACATATAGATTAATCGGTTTAGTAATCAACGATTAATTAATTAAGCGAAACTGAGAGCCTACATACAATACCCCATGGAATAGTACACCATCCTATCACTAGAGCTCGGCGGTATTGAAATTTGAATACACGGTATTAGTAACAGGAAAATATCACGGTATATCAGTATATAGTTAGCTTGTTATTGTAACTATTGCATCATTTCTTGGGGCTAGTATGAAGCAGTACGCATCCCAAAAACCTAAAAATATACAGTTCAGTACAAGTAAGCATGTGTTGTAATGTGACAACTCCAAATTTTTGTTCAGGGCGTGTCTGCTAAACCATCAACAAATTGGATAATTTAACACCAAAGGCTGGGTTAAAAGCACTCCTATAGCGGCATTCATCAATATACAGGTATTTGGATATATCGGTTATCAAATGCTGTCATGGTATGATAATCGGTTATGATACTTTATTACAATAAACAGTATTACCGATATATCGCAGAGCACTACCTATCACTAACTATGCAAAGCCCCAGAGAGGCCCCTCTAATCTTTGTCATGTACATCTGACAACACACTTCCATATGTGCGTGCCCAACACACACACACACAAACAAACACGCAGACAACCATGACAACTTCCGCTAACATCTCAACCCATGATAAGAATTACCAAACACTAAGCACTAAACTATTCGACCAGTGAACTATTATTTGTTTAGCTTTTGAATGCACTGTACCCTAATAGAACAGTCAGATACTAATTTTCCATGTGAAATAGGAAAACACAATATATACACTAGATTTACCCTCAGATCACACACGGATATACCACCATTCTTCGCTAAAACAACACTACTGCTTTAATCACAGTACCAACATAGAAATGTATCAGCCCTGGATATGGAAACTTTCATGAATAAGGCTTTCAGTGTCTAGTAGAATAGAAACTCCCGTTGGAAAGAGCTAGATTTGCCTCTAAGGCTGAGGCTGCCAGTTTCATTAACACCGACACTCCGTATACAAAATTGAAATTTGAGTTGTGTGACTAATACTACTACTTATGTCAGTGCCTTCTTGTTGTACTCCACAAAATGCTGTACAGTGGGACCTCCATTATCTGAACACCTGTGTGCTAGTTTAATCACAAGAAAAGTTAATTAGCTGTAATAAGCCTATTCATTTATACAGAGCTCCATTCAACTACTCTAATAGAACATACACCAGTTAATGAAATACTCTGATAGAACATTCACTTTATAATAGAAATACAACTTAACAGGATTTGAACAGGTCACACTGAAGCCATCTAAGAAGTCACTAAAACATTTTATCAAAGACTCCTGAAAGGCCTCCTTAATGTAATGGCCTACACGCTTATAACATATAAAATTGAGTTACTATGCTCACAATCACAATTCTTGTATCACAACATTGCTATACCAGCTGAAAATGTGCATAAATTTCAGTAACTGTCATAAAAGAGTCAGTCACAACATGTCATGCACATATACATCATCAAGATTTCAAACTATACAGTAACTACTACATATACTGTAACACACCCATGAAGTTTGCATATGATTTGTAAGCACGACACCTGATGGCCGCAGGCCTGAAGATGGAGTGTTCACAAATCAGATGCAGGGTGTTTAACAACTGATTTGTGATATGGGGTATGCACAGGTCAAAGGTGCCTATTTGTAGGATCGAAAAAGTAAAATAGCCAGGTTATTATTGGCAATTGCTGAGTACTGTGCCAAAGGATTGAGTTTATTCACTAACTACTCTCTTGATAGTTGGTTAATTTATTGGTAGCTAGTTTATTTGTTGGTAGCACGTTGCCCATGAACAAGCGTGTGGTCAGTGTATCAATGCCAATAAGTCCAGCCATTGCAGCTTTACATTTAGATGTGTATATAACCTGTTGACATTCATTGCTGAGTGATTTAGCAATATAAATAATAGTTTCGTTATCTTAATCTATTGATGAATGAGCACGTGATATATACGTAGATAGTGATTCATCCCAGTAGTTGTACAGTTTCCCATTTATTCAGAAAAGTATGTGTACATCTGAAGCTGTGGATAACATCCCAGTGGATATTCATTCCAGACCAATTAATCAGCTTGATGTATTGGTAAATTTCACAGCCTGGTATTGTGACTTGCTGTGGTAGTGTAGTATATGGCTTCATTTGATGCCTTAGAGCCAGATTGTGTGGCCAAATAGAAGTACAGTACTTAGCCATGTTATAACCATTGCAGTTTACAATTGATTTGTAATACTGTGACCCCATACCCCCAGCACCATACTACAGTACATACAATACTTTGTGTACAACACAGACAATTTCAGACTGAGCACTGCTTTCAATCTCATAACACAAACATCATTCTGAGATTACACATTCATATGTTTCAAAATATAACCAGATTTGTGAAAAGGTACCTTTTCCATACATTTTAATATCAGCAAACAAAATGATGTAACACCTCACTCCTTGTACTGATTAACTTGCTCATATTTCAAAGTCTCCTTAAGCTGATATTAAGCCCTGCACTTAAAGATAGTCTGAAATTAAGTTCATTTTGTGTTTAATTAAAAGTTCACTTTCCGTTTGTTTCGCATGTGTAAACAAGACAAGACACAAGCTTTAAGCCTGTTAAGATATTATTATCTAATCCAAAACAGCCAAGCTGTAAAAAAAGTGTGCGGCCCTCAAAAAGGCTATGGTGAAAAAAGATGTGAAATCCAAGGTGGCGGCCAAGAAATGGCTGTGATGGTAGGTTAATGGGAAAATTTTAATAACGACAATTCAGGTGAATTTTGGTGCCGCTTGTTGTTATTAAAATTTTTACCATTAACCTACTATCACAGCCATTTCTTGGCCGCCACCTTGGATTTCACATCTTTTTTCACCATAGCCTTTTTGAGGGCTGCACACTTTTTTTACAGCTTGGCTGTTTTGGATTAGATTTCACTTCTTTTTGTATTTGTATACCCCAAAGCCGGCCTATGGCCTGCTTTGGGACTTTTTAAACCTATCTTTTTTTCTTTACCACAGGAAGAAGAAAAGATGAAGCAGATGTACCTTAAATATTTCTGATTTTATCAGTAAATGTACAAATTATATATATAATATATATATTTATTACAGAACTGTCCATAGTGGTTTCTTTGTAACTGAACACTCTTCAAGGTAACTTCTTCTAGCTGATCTCTCTACAGGGTGATTTGTTTGTAGCTGAACTATCAACAAGGTAACTTCTTCTAGCTGTTCTCTCTACAAGGTGATTTATTTGTAGCAGAATTTTGTACAGGTGATTTTTTTGTTGCTGACCTTATTACAGAATGGTTTCTTTGTAGCTGAACTCTCTACAAGGTAACTTCTTTTAACTGATCTCTCTACAGGGAGATTTGTTTGTAGCTGAACTCTCTACAGGTGATTTGTTTGCAGCTGAACTATCTAGATGATGGTTTCTTTGTAGCTGAACTCTCTACAAGGTAATTTCTTCTAGCTGAACTCTCTACATGGTGGTTTCTTTGTAACTGAACTCTCTACAAGATAATTTCTTCTAACTGATCTTTTTACAGGGCAATTTGTTTGTGGCAGAATTTTCTACAGGGTGATTTCTATGCAGCTGAACTCTCTACATGGTGGTTTCTTTGTACTGTAGCTGAACTCTCTACAAGGTAATTTCTTCTAGCTGATCTCTCTACAGGGTGATTTGTTTGTAGCTGAATTCTATACAGGTGATTTGTTTGCAGCTGATGAGCTCTTTACAGAATGGTTTCTTTGTAGCTGAACTATCTACAAGGTAACTTCTTCTAATTGAACTCTCTACAGGGAGATTTGTTTGCAGCTGAACTCTCTTCATGATGGTTTCTTTGTAGCTGAACTCTCTACAAGGTAACTTCATCTAGCTGAACTCCCTACATGGTGGTTCCTTTGTAGCTGAACTCTCTACAGGTGATTTGTTTGCAGCTGAACTCTCCACATGATGGTTTCTTTAAATTTGAAGCTGAACTCTCTACAAGGTAACTTCTTCTAGCTGATCTCTCTACAGGGTGATTTGTTTGTAGCTGAACTCTCTTCATGATGGTTTCTTTGTAGCTGAACTCTCTACAAGGTAATTTCTTCTAGCTGAACTCCCTACATGGTGGTTTCTTTGTAGCTGAACTCTCTACAAGGTGACTTCTTCTAGCTGATCTCTCTACAGGGTGATTTGTTTGTAGCTGAACTATCTACAAGATAACTTCTTCTAGCTGATCTCTCTACAGGGTGATTTGTTTGTAGCTGAATTCTGTACAGGTGATTTGTTTACAGCTGAGCTCTTTACAGAATGGTTTCTTTGTAGCTGAACTCTCTACAAGGTAACTTCTTCTAACTGAACTCTCTACAGGGTGATTTGTTTGCAGCTGAGCTCTTTACAGAATGGTTTCTTTGTAGCTGAACTCTCTGCAAGGTAACTTCTTCTAGCTGATGTCTCTACAGGGTCACTAGTTTGTAGCTGAATTCTCTACATGGTGGTTTCTTTGTAACTGAACTCTCTACAAGGTAACTTCTTCTAGCTGATCTTTCTACAGGGTGATTTGTATATAGCTGAATTCTGTACAGGTAATTTTTTTGCAGCTGAGCTCTTTACAGAATGGTTTCTTTGTAGCTAAACTCTCTACAATTCTAGCTGATGTCTCCACAAGGTCACTAGTTTGTAGCTGAACTTTCTACATGGTAGTTTCTTTGTAACTGAACTCTCTACAAGGTAACTTCTTCTAGCTGATCTTTCTACAGGGTGATTTGTTTGTGGCTGAACTCTCTACAAGGTAACTTCTTCTAGCTGATCTCTCTACAGGGTGATTTGTTTGTAGCTGAATTCTGTACAGGTGATTTGTTTGCAGCTGAGCTCTTTACAGAATGGTTTCTATGTAGCTGAACTCTTTACAAGGTAACTTCTTCTAGCTGATGTCTCTACAGGGTCACTAGTTTGTAAATGAATTCTCTACATGGTGGTTTCTTTGTAACTGAACTCTCTACGAGGTAACTTCTTCTAGCTGATCTATCTAAAGGGTGAATTGTTTGTGGTTGATCTCTCTACAGGGTGACTTGTTTGTAGCTGATCTCTATACAGGTTACTTGTTTCTAGCTGATCTCTTGAATTCTCTTCGGGTGACTGCTCTATTAGGATGACTGCTCTATTAGGATAACTGCTCTATTAGAGTATCTCGATCTCGCCAAGTTGGATTTCGTGTTATAACTCCGTGGCTTTAAGTCTGATTATTCTACACCATTGATGAGCCTTTCTAAGATGAT
Organism: Dysidea avara; assembly: GCF_963678975.1. Lineage (NCBI taxonomy): Eukaryota > Metazoa > Porifera > Demospongiae > Dictyoceratida > Dysideidae > Dysidea > Dysidea avara. Next base: position 6,792,619 of record NC_089272.1, on the reverse strand, counting down.
AACTCCATCTGAACAGCGATTTTCAAAGCATTACCCCAAGCGGTTTATCTGGTAGGCGTGGCAAGCAGTCGTTTTTTATTAGCTAATCTCGATTGCATAATTGTTACACTGTTGGTTTTTTTGTTGCACCTTCCTGGTTTTTAGCTCGATTTCTTTCAAACCACAACAGGTTTGAGGTTCAATAGTTAACCTATTCACCCACCAATTTTCAGCTTCTTCCCATACGCGGTTTACCCTGTAGGCGTGACAACATATTGGTGTTATTTTTCATGAATAATCGCTCATAACTCTTTGCCTGTTTATTGTATTCCAGCCAAAGTTGGTACAGAGATGCGTCTTTATACCCCCCCTTCTGTGTGCCAAATTTCAAGGCGATCAGATATGGTGTTCGCATTTTATAGCAGTTTTGGTAAGTGTGCGAAAAGAGGAAGAAAAATAATAATAAGAAAAAAAAATGAAGAAACTAAGCCAATTTTTGAAGTCGCATATCTCGGGAACGCTTGAAGCAATTTCGCTCAAATTTGGAATGTGGAGTGCTGAAGTTGGAGGGAGTGTCCACAGCAAAATTCGTCTTGTTTTATTAAGGCAACACAGAGCTACGGAGGTGCGAAAATTGCGTTTTCTTTCTTCCTGTCTATATACTCACGGGTGTTACGCGCCCGCTTCTTGGGCCGCATGACACACTACCATGTGTCTTGATACTTGGATTTCGTGGTCTGGTTAATTGCTACAATTAGTTTGACAGCTGATCTTGGCATGGCAGGACCAAGTTGTATTTAATCAGCTTGACAAGGCACCTACTACAAATACCGTCTGTGTTATTTTATTTGTTTAAACTTGTTTATAACACTAACTGACAACTTTTCTGTCATAGGCGCTCACACTGGCAGACTGGAGCTTTGTGAATTATCTCAGGGTTTAATGGTGGCTCGTGCATGCATTCAGAGGTTTGTTGTTGCTTGTTATATTCTTTTTAACAACTGTACAAATGTTTTCAGGCAAGTTCGTCCCAGTCTGTTTGCTAGTCCGTTTTCCCAGTCCGTTCCTTGTTTTAGTCATGTACAATATGTACTCAACAAGCCTGCTGGAAGGTTTAGGGTGGTACCAAAGTGGCCATCAACATCCTGTCTTGCAATAACAGTTATTACAACCACATATTTACACAAGCTTTGAGGTTATGTTATGATGTTAACACTTGTCAGCAGGGGTAATTTATGGATTACCAAGTGGGTGCGAAAAAAACTGTTTTAAAGGTTTCTTAACCAGTTATTGGCTGACTTATACAACACTGGTTAATAACCGGATATTTGTACACTGGTGCACAGCACTAAAAGGAATGTAGACAGAAAGCTTTTCAACTTAATGTGTGTGACTGTCTCAGCAAAAACCCAATCTTTTGTATTTTGAGAAAAACAAAATTCGCATAATTAAGCATGCTATAAAGAAAAATATGCAAGATATTATCAGTCCATTACTCAGAGAAGGAAAACTCAAATCAATTAAAAGTATACACCATTTTATTTGCCTGCTAATGGAGAATTCGAAACTCTTTGTTTGTTTCTATAGGCTGAACAGTATGTGTGTCTGTACATTTGTTTACGATGGGGTAAACGTAAGCAAGATTGTTATAATTAAACCACCTTTTCTAAGTACCTAGAGGGCAAAGCTATACCTTGGTTAATTAGCTCATCCATGGTGAACCTTTTAAGCCGGATTCCAACATTGTAGACTAATACAAACAGAAGTAATGGCTGTGAATATAAGTGCCTGTAGTTTATTTTAGTATAGTCTACTGTCTCACACTTAGGGTTGAGCAAAAGTATCGATAGTGCGATATATCGCGATAGTAAATCACTATCGTTATCGCGATAGTAGGGATATCACTATCGTGATAGTTATGATAAGCTCAGATCTGCATTGAAATGGTATTAACAACCCTTCTATACTGTTTTACAGTTGTTATTACCAGCTTTCTTACAAAGGAGTGGCCTGTAAAAGCTTTACCAAAAGTCCGTATTCATCAGCCGCTCACGCAGTTAATTAACAAATGTCCTGTGCATGCAAAATAACTTTCTATATGACTGTAAATCATAGCTATACAACTAAGACTTTGTTAAGAGCAAAGTGTTTCATAAACTATCGGGATAGTATTCACCATCGTGATATTTAATGAGTAACTATCGTGATAGTAAAATTTTTACTATCGCTCAGCACTACTCACACTATAATTCTAAACCTATTCATCACAAAAGGCTGAAACGTTGGTGATCCACTCCTTGGACACCGTAGATAACGCTGAGAATAAAAAATCAAAAGTTGTGTAAACAAGTTGGATTTTTGCAAGATGGTCACATATTGATTTAGCACCTGTAATGGTGTGTTTTAGTATACCATTAGCAATTGATATGATGTCATGAACTAGCCTGAGTTGTTCCACCACAGGGTGATAAGTTACGTACGTAGATGTCACAGGGTGATAATTAAATTATTATCCAGTAGCAAAGCATGCTACTTTCTCTGGTTGTGTGGTAGTTACAACCCACTTTAATATACTCACGCACTGGGATTAAATATTGTTTTAGGTGCTTACATACCACCCCTTTTGGCTGTGTAACTACATACATACATGTTAGCATAGCAATAAAAACAACTGTACACAGGAACATCTGTATGTACTGTACATGTGTACATATTGTATAAAAATGACAAACTGTTCATCCAAAATGTCAGGATCACATATTCAGACAGCAACAACATAAACAAAATAGAAAACAACCATATCAACACATGTTGTATTTGTAATTTTGTACTATGTACATTTAGGTGTTAACAAAGTTTAAACAAACCGATGTTGTCCTAATTCTAAAAAAAAAACAGATGTTCATTTAGTTAATGCTTTATCAATGAACCACTCATAAGATTAAACAATGCATACAGTGCAAAAATATCAATGATACAAGACACGCCGTAGTAGGCCTGAGCCTATTATGCTTTTGAAATAGCCTATTATGCTTTTGAGCAATGCTCCAAATTTTTACCTATTACGTATGCTCCAATTATGCCCAGTTGTGTCCCATTATGCTCCAAATATGCTCATAAAATTGTGACTTGACTGCTCTATTAGAGTACCCTATGCATCAGTGAATTTTCTATTAGGATATTCAATTATGCTGTGACTGTTCTACTAGAGTATATCGATCTTTAACTAATCTTTTCTTCACAACGTAGCTGTAAATCTGACTTTTAGCTAGTTTGTACACTACCCCATTCTGCATCATGCAAAATAAACAGAGTTTCAGCTTCTCTTGTAACGCTGTGACTTTGTCGAGAACAATTATACTTAGCTACCACCAGTATTATTCTTAACACAGACTCCCTGTACAACAAAAGGAAACCTTAACATAACTACTTAACATCCAAAGTGTTAATTGTACAAAAATATATAATTAAACATATGTTACTACAGAGGTCTGTTACACTATCCCCCTCCACTAAGAAGATGTCCCATCTTCACGTTCTCACATAATCCTGCAGTCTCACAGGAGGCCGGTGCTGTCTGGTTGGGTAACGTCTTGTCTCACTTGAGGGTTGATCAGTTCCAACATTTGTAGGTTGTCTTGATGTAGGTTGATCACTGGAGTAGCATTCATCATCATAATCTACCAACTCCAAATCTGTTCCCACAGGTGGAGCTCGAGCGGTAGGTACATGTTCCTCACTTGCTGCGGCCGGTTGATCACTACTGGCAGAAGTGGAAGGCAAGTCACCATCTAGTCGAATGTCCTGTGGACATGGCTTTAATCGGTTAAAATGCACCACCTGTCGCTGCCTCCGTCCCCTTTGACACTGTACTCTATAGGTGCACTCGGACAGCTTTTTCATGACTTTGAAAGGTCCAGTCCAAGGGTGGAAAAGCTTCCTACTACTGTTCTTTGGGACTTTTGGGTTTAACACCCATACCATATCACCAGTCTTAAACGGTAAACCATTTGCCCTCTGGTCATAATATGCTTTCTGCCTTTGATGCTGCACTCCAGCAGTCTTCTTTGCTACTTCAAATGCAGCTGTCAGTTGCTTCTCAAGGTCTGCTGCATATTCATTGATGGATTGTGTCTTGTTATCTATTGCAGTGCCATATAGGATGTCTATGGGTAGAACTGCCTGACGGCCATACATTAAATAAAATGGTGCATAACTGGTCGAGGCATGAGTACTGGTGTTATAAGCAAAGCATACCTTGCGAATGTGATTTTCCCAATCCCACGGATTGTCTTTGCAGTGGGTAGCTAACATGCTTAGTAGTGTCCTGTTAAATCTCTCCACCATGCCATCACATTGTGGATGGTATGGGGAAGTTCTACTCTTTTGAATACCTAAAAGCTTGCATACCTCTGACATCAGCTGTGACTCAAACTGTTTCCCCTGATCTGAGTGAAGCTGGCTAGGTACTCCAAAACGCATGAACACCTCATCTACCAGGCAAATGGCAACAGTCTTAGCCTCTTGATTCGGGATTGCAAAAGCCTCCATCCATCTACTAAAATAATCAGCCACAACCAGTATGTAACTGTTGCCAGCTTGGCTCTCAGGGAATGGTCCCAAGATATCCATGGCCATAACTTGCATAGGATAGCTTGCTGTTATTGTACCTAGTGGCACTCGTTTGGAAACAGGAGGTGATTTCCTAGTAGCACAACTTGCACAGGTTTGACACCAGCTGCAAGTGTCATTCCAATATCCAGGCCAATAAAAACGTTCTTTAATCCTTCCAAAGGTCTTCTCCTGTCCCAGGTGACCACCTGCTACTCCATCATGCAGTGATGCCAGAATGTCTGACCGATGATTCTTAGGGACTACAAACTGTAGCCACTTTTGATCCCTCTGAGGTTCAGAGAACTGCCTATACAACACTCCGTTGATGACTATCAACTGGTCCCACAACTGCCAGAGTCTGCGGTCCTCGGGACTGTTATTGCTCAGAACAGCCGGTTTCTGATTAGTTTCCTTAGCAGCCAGTACTGATGAAATACGGGGATCATCTATCTGGACAGTTCGAAGTTCCTCTGGGGAGTGAGCACTCAGTGAAGCCAGATCAGTAGGGACTACTGCTGCTAGTGCAAGAGCCTCATCAGCTGGAATGATTCCACATTGTTTACAAGGGATTCTTGACATGGCATCAGCATTGTTGTGACTTTTACCTGGCCTATGCTTAACTGTGAAGTGATACTCTTGTAGCTTCTGTACCCAACGTGCAACTTGGCCTTCTGGGTCTTTAAACTTCTGTAACCACGCCAAGGCACCATGGTCAGTCCGAATTGTGAAATGTGATCCTAGAAGGTAAGGGCGGAAGTGCTGAAGAAAGGTCACCACAGCCAATAGTTCTCTTCTCATCACGCAGTAATTGCGCTCAGCCTTAGTCAAGCTTCTGCTGGCATATGCAACAGCACACTCTCTGCCCTCTTGGATCTGGGATAACACTGCTCCAATGCCCATGTCACTGGCGTCAGTGTCCAAAATGAAAGGCTGTGACCAGTCTGGTAAAGCAAGTATAGGTGCAGAAACTAAGCGAGTCTTTAATAGTTTAGTGCTCGGCGGTATACCGATAATTATAGTTATCGCGGTTTATGTACGTAACCGGTTAGTTAGTTGTGCAATATTCAGATAACCGGTTTATAGAAACACCGTTTTTTTTTTGTGCAGTAACGGTCACGTGTTTGTATGTTCTCAAATGTTCGATGGAGTTAGTGGCCAGGAAAAATGCAACGTCACCTGTGTGGACATATTTCGGTTTAGAAAAAGAGAGCGATGGAAGGATTAAAAGCGAAGATGTTGCTGTTTGTCGAAAGTGTTACCAACGCGTACGGGCGAAGGGAGGGAACACTTCAAATTTACTGTCACACCTGAGAATTCATCACCCGACGATTCATGGTTTAGTAATGACTGCTATTAAGACAAAAAATCGTCGAAAAGAAGATTTAGAGAAGCGGCAGCAGCCATCCATCGCGAGTAGTATGAAGAAAGTGCAACAATATGACAGAACAACGAGAAAATGGCGCGAAATTACTACTGCTGTCACCTATTGTCTAGCGAAAGACAGTTTGCCTATATACACCGTTGATAAAGTTGGATTTAGAAACATGGTGGAGAAAATGGACCCACAATATGATTTTCCAAGCAGTAAGTATTTCTCAAAAACGTCCATTCCAGCTCTTTATGAAGACACCCGTCAGAAACTGCAGCTAGATCTTCAAGAACAAGCGAAAGCTTTCTCTGCCACTGCTGATATGTGGACTAGCGTTACAGGAGAGCCTTATCTGTCATACACCATTCATTATATCAATGATGAATGGGAGTTGAAGACAAAGTGCTTACATACCCTATATTTCCCTGCAGACCACACAGGGCAAAATATTGCAGATGCTTTAAAAGACACTCTTTCACACTGGGGTTTAGATGCAGCAAACCAAGTGTGCATCACTACTGACAATGGTAGTAACATCTTGTGTGCCATAAGATCACACCTTGCTTGGCCGTATCTTTCCTGTTTTGGTCACAACCTTCATTTAGCAATCGGTAACTCAATTAAAGATGATTCCAGAGTGCAACGGGCATTGAGCATATGCAGGAAGATTGTTACTTCATTTTCCCATAGCTGGAAGAAAAAACGGGATTTATCAGAAGCTCAAGCTACCCTTGAATTTCCCCAACACTCACTTGTTAGTGATTGTGTGACACGGTGGGGGTCTCAACAGTTGATGGTAGGAAGGATATTAGAACAAGAATCTGCTATTCGACAGGTGCTTGCATCTGATAGAAGATGTTCACATCTACTACCAACCTGGCAAGACATTGAAGTGCTTCAATCAATTCACGCTGTTCTCAGCCCACTGGCCGAGTTTACCGACACACTGTCAGGTGAAGAACGTGTTACTGCTTCAGCCATTAAGCCACTGCTTGATTTATTGCAGAGGAAGACCTTGGCTACATCTCCTGCAGATACCACATTGGTTACTGATATCAAGGAAAGGATTATCAATTACCTTATGACAAAATATGATCAATCTGACTTTGACAAGTTAATCAATGTTTCCAGTTTCCTTGATCCAAGGGTCAAGACAAAACATTTGAAAGATCAAGATGTGATTAAGCAGCGTGTGATAGAAGAAGGCACTGAGTTGATAGAATCTGGAGCTGGTGTAGATGATCATTCTGTAGTTGTGGTCTCAGGTGATGAGCCATCTACAAGTAGTGGAGGCGTTGGTTGTCCGCCAAACAAACGACGCAAGCTAAGCAGCCTACTTAGAGAGGCTACAAGTACTGTTTGTAGCACTGCAGGGACAGTGACACCTGGCGAGGAGCAGACAGCTGAAGACAAGATGAGAAATGAAGTTGAAGAATACTTAAAAATATCTACAATTGATCCGGAAGTGAATCCACTAAAATGGTGGAAAATACATGTCACAGATTTTCCAGTGATCTCCAAATTGGCAAGAAAATACTTATGTGTATGTGCCAGTAGTTCACCGTCAGAAAGAGTGTTCAGTTTATCTGGTCACATTGTGTCTAAGAAGAGGAATGTACTTAAGCCACACAAGGTGAACATGTTGGTATTTTTAGCCAAAAACTTGTAGAAACTCTGAAGTCTCAGTTATTCAACAGTGATCTTTATAATACTGATTTTTGTTTTACTGAAAAAGTATACGTACATGAATAAGTCTGTGTGCATATACACATACAGTTGACAAGTTGTATTTCTGTAACTTTTTTATAATCTTTCATAATCATGACTGTCCTATCCAGTACTTGATTCTAACTCACTTTACCTTGTCCTGGTTACTGGCTGTAAATTGCATATCAGTTAAATTATTCAACCTGTATAAGAAGAAATTGTATGCAAAGAGTACATATGCATATAACAACTATATACCGATATATCGTAATATTTTGGGGTTACTAATATCGACTAATCAAAATCTGATACCGCCGAGCACTAGTCTTTAAGCAATCAAAGGCTTCCTGGCACTGGGTAGTCCATTTGAATTCAGACTTCTTCTCTGTAAGCTTGTGCAATGGTGAAGCTACTGAAGCAAAGTTTTTGATAAATCTTCTATAGTAGCTGGCTAAGCCTAGAAATTGTTGTGTTTCTTTAATGGTAGTAGGTATAGGCCATTCTCGTACACGACATGTTTTGTCTGGATCAGGTAAGATCCCATCTGCCGGAACAACATGCCCCAAGAATTGCACTTTAGGTTGCATGAACTGGCACTTGTGGGGTTGATGGCCATACACATGCGCAGGCACGGAATATTTAGATACACTATTAATAGAAATTGTGGGTGTGACATCATTATCTACTGTGGGGTCAGCATTGCTAGCATCCTTGTTCCTTTGTGTCTGCATCTCACTTGTAGTCATTGCCTTATTTTCTGGGTCCACAGGTATACTGCTAGCACATCCCCGAGCATAATTCCCTGGTTGCTTACAGACATGGCACATAATTGCTTGGGGCTGCCTCCTTCTCTTTCTTTGTCTCCGTGGTTGATATCGACTGCTTTCTGCATCTTCCACTTTCTTCTCCAGTCTGCTTAGCTTCTCCAACAAATTTTCTATCATCAATGTCAGGTCCGGTTCAACGAATGTTACAGCGTTCCCTTGAGTTGTTCCGGGTTGCACACCCGCGCCATCACCTTGAGCGCTGCACTGTATCAAATATGACTCGAGTTCCAGAGTAGCTGCAAGTGCTGCCACCATTGTTGAGGGGCGTTTTTGTCTCACGCCAAAAGCCACCTGGGAGTTGTCCAGTTGGTCGAGGTATCTATTGAGCGCGATGTGTTCCCTAGCTGCTTCTTCCAAGTCTGGATAAGCCTTGTTTGCTAGCACAGACAGTGCGTCAGCAAAATCACCCCAGCTCTCGCCCTCTTGCCTCTCACGAGAGTGTAACTCAGCTTTGTACAGATTCTTGGTTACTGACGGCTCAAAGCGTTCTCGAAGCGCCTCTATAGTGTGTTTGTACCCTGTGGCCTTAATTCGAGTAAGCGCCACGTGAGCTTTACCAGTCAATCGCACGTGCAACCAAAGTGTCTTCTGTACCTCGTCCCACCCGTTGAGTATGGCTACATTATCAAAGTGCTGGACCCAGTCGCTAAATTCCCCTTCCCCAGAAAACACATCAGGAAGAATCACTGGCCTTTGAGTTGTCACTTGACGTACTGGTCCTCGCTCCACCGGGTTCTCGTCGGACATTCCAGAATCAGTGCCTCTCGGGTCAGGCTTGTGGGGCGGTGCTCCTCAGCTCTGAAAATGTTTAAGCAACACAACAGTGTCCCGGTTCAATTAGACTCCACTTTATCAGGTACCGTTAAGGGTGGCCACGGTACAACAGCTTTCTCTCCTTGGGTTCAGAGTGGCGGCGATGACCAATCCTGCTGACTACGCCAATGTAACGCTGTGACTTTGTCGAGAAGAACAATTATACTTAGCTACCACCAGCATTATTCTTAACACAGACTCCCTGTACAACAAAAGGAAACCTTAACATAACTACTTAACATCCAAAGTGTTAATTGTACAAAAATATATAATTAAACATATGTTACTACAGAGGTCTGTTACACTCTCATGACCAATGCACAAAAATTGTGCCTATATGCTAGCATTATACTCAGTGCTTTTGGCTACCTATTATGCTCCAAAATTATGCTGGCATAATTGGCACAGAACTACACGGTAGTGTGTTGTGTGGGTGAAAAAGCCAGTGTACCACACCGTGGGTATATTGACAGGAAGAAAGAAATAACATTTCTGCTTTATCACATACTTTACAAAAATTAGAATAAAACACAAACCCTTTAATCAATTTCTGTGGATGGAGTGAGTGTATGACGGTAAGTTCACGTACAATTAGAGAATAATTGGATTATTGCATACAGCTTTGTTTAAAGTTCGGTCCATTTAATGATGGAGTGCAGTATTATCCTTGTTGTACTCTATACAATGCTATACAGTGGTACCTCCATTATCTGAATGCTTGTGTGCTAATGCAATCTCAATAATGTTCAGACAAGTGAATTACGTAGTTGGAAGTATATGTGACCCGCTGAAGGAATCCTGACTTGTTTGCATTTTCCTTCAACTTCATTTTATGACTTTTTTTGTTGTCTAGAGGGAAAAACCAATGGGAGGTTAAAGTTTCAGCTTTTTCTGGTAAGTGCTTTTGGAGTTATAGGGGTAGACAACAAGAAGAGCAAAACAATCTATTTTTTAGTGCCTATATGGAAAATATTTACAGGTGCTCATTAAATAGATCATAAGTCTTGAGTGCAAAGGGCTACGGAGTTGGGACTTATGTCATTCTATTCACCATGAACTGGAGCATTCATCAAAGTATACTTTTTGTCTGAATAAACCCATGCAGCAAGAAGGCTATTTAAGGATAAAAATGGCATGTTTTACTGCAACGTAAACAAACACATGTAACTCATGTTTGCTTCCCGGTACAGAAACAAAACAAAAATAGTCCTGCTCTCCACGAAGAGGCGAATCCATTGCTTTATTAAATTTGAATCTTTCTTCACTGTTTACTGAAGAAATTAAAACATGCGTAAAGTTACTTTTGTAGCATGCATTTTTACCCAATGTATTTCAATGGAATTTATCTGTAAAACAGAATTATGCAAATATGTCGGGTTTTTGTTCAGCAGGTCACATATTAATTTCCAAACAGAGCTCCATTTAGTTAGACTAATAGAACATAATGAAATACTCTGTAATCAAAGGGCTCAATTCTACTGTGGTATTAAAAGTGATCTAAGCGTACACAGGGGTTACCAATATACTGTATTGTTAAAAATAATATTCATCGAAGTTTCTTGAAAATACAAAAGTTACACATAAGCTGTAGACTACACGGGCCTGCCAAGTTCATTGCAAGTTGCTGTTAGGAAATATGAGTAATATTGAACATGATCGCTACGCTTACAATTATGTCTACAACATTGCTCAAACAGCTGAAATTTCAGTAATTCTCAAAAAAGAGTCTGTCACAATATGCTTGTATACCTCAACAAGACTTTACGCAATTTTATAATTACATAAGTACAACACAATACAATTGTAGACACATACCCTCAAGCACTGTCTTCCAAACTAATACCACATATGCCATCCGGAGATTACACATATCTTACAAAATAATTATGTGGATAGGATGATTCGCTTCTGTGTAGGGTCGAGCGATATTATTGTTTTAGTAAATATCACTCCACTTGGTGGTGTAAGTAAACATACATGTTAGTTAGTAATACTGTACACATGCTAGTACAACATGTATGTATACTATATGTACTGTACATGTGTACATATAAAACTTACAAGCTGTTCATCCAAAATGTCATGATCACATAATCAGGCAGCAACAACATAAACAAATAGAAAACAACCATTCATTCAGTATCAACACAATTTGTATTTGTACTATGTACAGTATGTGTTAACAAATTTTAAACAAGTTGATGTAATTGTGCTACTTCTAAAATCAGGAGCTAATGCTACCCTTATACAAGGAATCAAAAAGCCATTGATAAAATATACTGTACAAAATATTATAAATACATACAATTGCTTCATTACACCTGGTTTGCCAGGGCCACCTTTAAATGAAGTGCAGTGTATTTATAGTGATCTATGTATGGTTTACCAATATACTGCATTGTTAAAATATTTATCAAAGTCTCTTGATAAAAAGTTAATGATAAAAATGCAAAAGTTATTCATAAGCTACAAGGGGTATATAATAGACTTGATAGGTATGCCAAACTCATTACAAGTTGCTGTACGGAAATTATGAGTGATTAAGTAACATGATCACTACGCTTGTAATCACACTTCTTCCTGCTAAAACATTGTTTAAGTAAACCAGGTGTGCACCCACAGCCAGCCAAATAACTAGCTGAAAGTATATGCAAACTTTGGTAAAAATTTCAAAACAAAGCTGATGCTGTGTTAATTACCTCTAAAAATCAGGCAACAGCTAATACCATACCCAACTCTTTATCAAGACAAAACCCGACATACATGTAATGACACATTTTTCAAACTGTTTCTTGTTAAATAGTTATCATCTACTTAGCCAAGTGTATGATCTGGCAAAGTTTCTGCCTTGAATACGAGTAACTTTCGGAATTAAACCCCTACAAAGTAGTAACAACAGTGAGGTTTATTTTCCCACTACATATACTACAAAGGTAAAGGTAAATTCAGTGAAGAAAAATTGATCAAGTACTATCACTTCAAGCCGATGTAAAGAAATGTCCATATGTATACCTTATGTACAGTATACTTTTGTAACTGCAACAAAACAAAGATTTTACAACTCCTCTTGAGTAGGCAATTAAGAAGGTTATTTTCTGTACCTTAAAACTTGTTTCTTCATGTGAGTATGTGGACAAACATGCATACATGCAGACACATTGATTTTCCAAACCAATTTTAGGAACTTGTAATACGCATGGTTTATAAACTTATCAAAAGAAACTATACATCATCTAGTAAGCAGTACTGAGAGAGGAATCAGTAAACTATTAGCATCAATATAAAGGGGATAGAGTAATGGGTTGTTATGGTACTGCGATATAGGCAGAGTGACCATTTTGGATAATGTGATCAAATGAAACACCTGAGCTGCATTCTCGGTACGTGTTGCAGCAGGTACGTGGGTAGGATGCACTCTTAATGCAAGCAGATTTTTGTCCTGACTACATTCCGGGGATATTAATGCCACATAAGCTGACACTACAAAAAGTGGAGTCAGCATTTTATCCCCAAATATGTAGTTGTACTATAGCATTCCAAATCACCTCATTACCCATACAAGTGAAGCCTAGGCTGGACAGGTGAACTTGCAATTTAAGAGTCAAGACAAATCAATCCAGTGTACACAGACTAGGCATAGTAATTAAGACAAAGCCATACAATGCCTACAAGTACCTATTTGCTCAAAATTAAGTATATGGGAGCCATAAAAGTTTGAAGGTATCTGTAGACTGTAGAATATAGAGTAGTGCTGTGCACCCAATACCACAGCACCTGTATACTATGTTGCAAGGAGCTAGTTAGAGTTAGAGACTGTAAATTCTGGTAGCCGTCAAATGCATAGATTGCACAGACTAGCTAACAGGCCACCACATAACACAGTTTTTACAACAAAGAAAATATGACTGACTATTAGCTGCAAAATATAATCAACCAGTCTACCACTAGAGATTTTATGGTTGATCATCTGCCCTGGGTGTATGGAGCTAGGTACTGGAGATCTAAGCCAGTCTGAGCCGGTCTCACACTCCTACACACTGTATATTAGTTGGTAGTAATTTTCCACTGTATAACTGAAAAACCTGACAACACTTCATGGCAAAACAGTGGATAGAGAAGATTGACAGGTAGCTGGACTCCTAGAGTTCTGGCACTGACACACTATATAACCACAGACCCACTCTCCCAATAGACTATAGGGGCATGGCCTTTCTTCCTTCCTGGCTTAACCCAATTTGGCCAGATCACAATTGGATGCCTTAGATGAGTAACAGACAATTGATCCCAAATGAGAGACCATTTGAGAGCTCTACTTAGATCTCCTCTTTGGACTCAGATCTGCTCCCAAAATCTTTACTGGTAACCTCAGTTGTTGATTTACCTACAATGAGTACGATTTGTGGTCTTACAACACTTAACAACTGACAAGTAATCTGTTGAGACAACATCTGTAATTCTTCTCATTTGAGAGGATGACAAATAATTGTCCTGACTTGCACAAATGTTGAGTTTCAAATCACGCATAGCACATGCTATTGCAGGTCTGTTACTAGACAATGGAGAAAAGTTAATGGGTAGTGGGGAATGTGTGAAGCCGTGGGTGCTAGAAAGGAGGGAGGCAACACAAAAATACAAGGAGGTTCGCTACTTGCATTTTGTACATCAAAGTAAGTCCCATTCTGAATGGTTTTATGGCATGATCCACTTGCTTGTTCACAGCACTGTGTGCCAAACCCAGGGGTAGGTTCAGAAACAAACAGCCCTGGTACAGAACAGTGTTACACAAAAATTAATAGCAACCACGTAAATGTTAAGTTAATTATACAAACATATAAAACTGTTAACCTTCCAGTACTGTTAAGATAATACTCCACATTAACACTATTGCTGGATGAAGTATCAATTGACCACACTCGTTTAATAGATAGCAACAATTAAGTGACACTTGGCTTGATTATGTAATATTAAGCTCTAAAATAGTCCACAGAGACTATACATTTCTCTAAATAACACATCTGTAGGATATCTCAATGGGCAGTCCTGTCGCAGACAATGCGAAGAACTTGTAATATTTATATTGTAAGGCTTAATAATTTTTATTTGTGTACTCTCAACACATTATAGGCGTTGATATAGAACTTTAATGTATAGGTTTTCTGTGAGGTACTAGGCTCTTCTAGAACATTCTTGACACACTAGTATAAATAGGATGCTTGTTTGCTGTAATGTTAATGCTGGTAAAATACGGTGAAAAGTTGAATTAACTGAGCTGAACCAGGTCAAACTCTATCGATCGCGATATTTGGTGCCGAAACCCGGGAGTTTCCTTCAGAAAGGCTCGTCTTGAAGTTGTATTTCTTCACCCAAAGCTTAGAATCTGTGGTACCGTGGAAATTCATTGATAATGGTACCACAAAAGGCGAGTTGTCTGTCTAGTCAGATCTGTTGTTCTGTATAAGTTTTTACAGGATTCTGAAGGTGATGCCAGCATTGAGCACTTTAAAAAGTAATCGAACTAGAGCAAGAAATGCTTAGCCAAAGAAGAACAAGGAGCAAATGAACTCCTGCAGCAAGAATGGAGTAGTAGTAATGAACAGCAAATAATAAAGTATTGTTTATTAATTGGAAAGTCCATTCTTAGCCTTGAGACAAAGCTAGCACGATTGGAAACAGCTAATGATAGATTAATGGATGCTTATGATGAAGAAAATAATTCAGAAGCTTCTGCTGAATTTCAAACTGCTTTAGACCAGGACAGTGAGTTTATGGATAATGTTGTTGACAAGGTATCTCAACTCAAAGTACTTAAGGATGAAGTTGAAAGAAAGAGAAGAGAACTTGAAACTAGTCACACTCAGAACCTTGAGCAACGTCTTACACAAGTCCAGGAACAGATGTCCTTGTTGCAATCCAGTCAAACCCATTCTGGAGAATCTCATAGTTCTCGACTTCAACCATCATTAACAGAGCCAACCAAACTAAGCCAATTTGACATGCCATCCTACGCTGGAGATCCTTTGAAGTGGAAAGAGTTTTGGGACATGTTTGAGGCTTCTGTCCACAAAGAGAAAAGGTATGCCAATATAGATAAGTTTACTTACCTCAAATCAAAGTTATCTGGTGATGCCCTAGAGGCAATTGGAGGTTATCAATTATCTAATGAGAATTACCTAGTTGTTATTGATGTGTTAAAGAAAAGGTTTGGGAATAAACAAGTAGTCATTGATGCCTATTACCATAATTTGTCCCACTTACCTGTGGCCACTAACCATGTCAGCAGTTTGCGTCAGTGTTATGATGCCATTGAAAGGAATTTAAGGAGTCTAGAGGCTATTGGACAGGATGTAAATCACCGTCACTTTATTGCATTAATCAGTGAGAAACTGCCACAAAAGGTACTCTACCAGCTGTATATGTTAAAAGCTGAAGATAAAGAGTGGACGGTATCCAAATTCCGTCAGTTGCTTGGAAAACACATTTCAGCTATGGAAATGGCTAGCTTAGAATTTCCACAAACGGCTTCTCAACCCAAACATAGTTCAGGCCCAGGCTCTAGTCAAAGTGACAATTCCAGACGAAATCTGTTCACTTTCAAATCTACAGCCAGTGGATTGTTAGCTGGAAACAACAAGCAATATGGACCAAGGAAAACCCAAGCCAAATGTGCTTTTTGTGGCCAACCACATTGGTCAGACGAATGCTCTAAGTGTATAACCCTGCAGGAGAGACGAGAAAAATTAAAAGGATCTTGTTACATATGCTTGAAAAGGGGACACATGTCTAAGAATTGTGCCAAGGATAAAATATGTGCCCATTGTGGCAAAAAGAATAACCATCACAGGAGTCTTTGTCCTACTCTATTTCCTGACAGTAGTTCATCATCAGGATTATCCAGCATTGAAGATACAGTTGAATTTCAGCCTAAAGAAATGACCAAGACTAATGTTTTGATGCAAACAGCCACAGCAACAGTGAAGAGTGTACAGAGGGGTTCCTCTATGCCAGTTAGATTAATTTTAGATTCTGGTAGTCAGAGAACCTATGTTACAGACAAACTCACAAAAGAAATCCAGTTAAATTTAGGACCATCTGAAAGCCTGTCAATTGCCACATTTGGTGCAAGTCAGTCTACTAAGCTTCAATGCAAATCAAGTAAACTTCAACTTTATTTGAAAGATGGAAGTTTTATGACAGTTGATGTTACTGTGGTTCCTAGCATCACTGGAAGAATAACCCGTACTCCATTGTCTTCAGCAGATGTTAAGTTTTTAAAAGAATCAGCTTTAGAGGATAAACTTGCTGACACAATTGTTACAAATGCAGAAGTTTTTCAAGTTGACATGTTGGTGGGGAATGATTATTACTTCGATTTATTACAGCCAAGAAAAATAGATTTGGGTAATGGACTGTTCTTGTTTCAATCTACACTTGGTTGGATCTTTGGAGGGAAAGTAGCATCTAAAACAGAAGTGGAAAGTGAACAAGGCTTACTTGTTGGTAATGCGGGAGTAACACCCACAGATATAAACGTTGTTACACAAACTATGCTTACCTTGGTCGAACCATCCATTGCAGCAAAGCCTGACCTTGAGTTATTTTGGAATCTAGAATCCTTGGGCATCACTGAGTCACCTTCAACACGTGATGATGACTTGGCTTTAGACCACTTCAACAAGACTGTGAAATAAGAGGAAGGAAGATACATGGTAACATGGCCATGGAAAGAAGAGAACCCTGACTTACCTCATAACTACTACCTGGCATTAGGAAGGCTTAAATCAATTATCCAAAGGTTGCAGAAGCATCCTCAGATATTACAGCAATATGAAGCCATAATTCAAGAACAATTACAAAGGGGAATTATTGAAAAGGTGACAACAGAATCTGAAGAAGGACCAATAAAGCATTATATTCCTCATCACCCTGTTATCACACCAGCAAAAAGCACAACTAAGGTGAGAGTTGTTTATGACGCATCCGCCAAAACAAAACAAGATCACAAAAGCTTGAATGAATGTTTGCTCAGAGGACCCATCATGTTGCCTGATTTATTTGGCTTGTTGTTAAGGTTTCGGTTGTCTCCAATTGGGGTGGTTAGTGACATTGAAAAAGCATTTCTCAATGTAGGACTGCAGGAAAAGGATAGAGATGTCACACGCTTTTTGTGGTTGAGTGATACAGGAAATAAGAACACTAATGATGAAAACTTACAAATATATCGGTTTTGCAGAATACCATTTGGAATTATATCAAGTCCATTTCTTTTGGCAGCAACAGTCACCCACCATTTGAAGCAGATTGGAAGCATGACAGCTGAACATTTACAACGAGACATATATGTGGATAATTTGATAACAGGAGTTCACAGTGTAACAGAAGGACATCATCTGTACACAGAAGCAAAACAGATCTTTGTCACGGCTTCAATGAACCTTAGAGAGTGGTCATCAAATTCAGAAGAATTAATGGAATTGATTCCTAACCATGACAAAGCAACCAACTCTGATATCAAAGTTCTGGGCATTTGTTGGAAATTGAAAACTGATACACTATCAGTACCAGGACCATCTTCTGATAAACTAGAAGGAGCCTGTACAAAACGAGAAATACTTCAAGCAACGGCTTCAATTTACGACCCACTAGGATATTTTTCTCCAACTATCCTACAGGCCAAAATTTTCATTAAGGATTTGTGGGAAAATAGATTTGAATGGGACAGCAAACTTCCTACTGCGCAATTAAATAGGTGGGCAAATATATGTCAAGATCTCAAAACAATCTCAACATTTCACATTCCTCGATATCTTAGCACAGATGTAGTCGGAGATCAGCTAATAGAATACAGCTTGATTTGTTTTAGTGATGCATCAGGAAAGGCCTATGCTACTACAGTTTACCTACACCAATGGTCACCTACTAACTGCTCAGTTGATCTTGTTTTCTCTAAAACACGTTTAGCCCCACATGGAATAACAATTCCTAGATTAGAATTATTGGGTGTGCTTATTGGAACTAGAGCAATGCAGTTTGTTGAGAAGGAGCTACACTTACCTATAACATCCAGAGTTTTGTATACAGACTCACAATGTGTACTACAGTGGCTCCAGAGTAAAAAGCTTCTTCCAATGTTTGTAACAAACAGACTAAAAGAAATTAAATCGCTTGAGGAAACATCATTTCGATATGTTCCTACTCAGGAAAATCCAGCTGACCTAGCTACCAGAGGAAAGTCTCCAACTGACCTGCTACACTCCATTTGGTGGAATGGACCTTTGTGGTTAGCTAGACCACAAAACCAGTGGCCAGTTTACAGTGTTCCAGATAATGTTTTTTTATGAAACAAAGGAGGAGGTGAAGAAAGAAATCGTTTTTGAAGCAAAGCTTTTGGTAGGAGAGAGAATTATAGAAACTTTATCCACAACAGCAGTCAATCTTTCGGATATCAATCCTGAACGATTTTCATCACTACAGAAATTGTTAAGAATCACAGCATGGGTTGTACGATATGTTAACAAATTCATGAACAGAGAGACTACCAATGGGCCATTAACAGCAGCAGAGATTAAAAAGGCTAAGGTATTGTGGGATCAACACATTCAAGGAAAGTATTTTTCAGACACAATTAGAAAGGTCAGAAGGGGAGAAAATTGCAATTTAAAGCGGCAGCTGAACTTGATATTAGATGAACAAGGTGTTTTGAGATGTGGGGGAAGACTTCAGAATTCCGAATTGACAGAAGGAGCTAAATGTCCTAAACTTTTACCACCAAAAGATTATTATACAAGATTAATCATTGGAGATTCTCATCGCAGCATATTTCATGCTGGCGTATCACAGACACTAGCAGAAACACGACAGGAATATTGGATTCCCAAGGGAAGATCAGAAGTCAAGAAAGTGTTAAATAGATGCCAAGTATGTCAAAGTGTCGAGGGAGGGCCGTACAGGATGCCACTAATGCCTCCATGGCCAAAGGAAAGAGTCATTCAGTCCATCCCTTTTAAATGCACTGGATTAGACTATTTTGGCCCACTGCACATCAAGTACTATTCTGATGAAACTACAGAAGCTACTAAGAAGGTTTGGGTGTGTTTGTTCACATGCTTTGCAATTATAAGCTGTGCACCTCGAATTAATTGAAGACATGTCTGCTGAGCAATTCTTACTTTGTTTTCGCAGATTCATAGCTAGACGTGGTATCCCAAAGCAAATTCTCTCAGATAACGCAAAACAGTTCGAGACGGCTAAATCAGTTCTTAATAAGATTTGGAGTGAAGTGGTAACAAGTGATGAAGTGATAGATTTTTCTGCAACCAAAGGAATTGAATGGAAGTTCGTTGTCAATCTAGCACCCTGGATGGGAGGCCTATATGAGAGACTAGTGGGAATCACTAAGAAAGCACTACGTAAAGTTATCGGTAGCAGACATCTTTCTGAGAAACAATTGGTTACTGTGTTAGCAGAAGTTGAAACAGTAGTAAATTCTCGACCATTATCTTACGTGGATGATGATATCAACTCTAGTTTTGTGATTACTCTACTTAGTTTTTTAACTCAAAGTCATCAACACTTTGTTCCAGACTACTCAACAGATACTGACACTTTGTTTAAGATGACAGAGAAATTTGGCACAAGTGAACAACTACTAGAAAGGTGGAAAAGTGGCCAAAGATGTTTGATTCAGTTTTGGAAAATATGGTGCAAAGATTATTTACTTAGCCTACGAGAGAGAAATCAGTCAACATTAAACCAAGTCAGAAACACTTTTAAAGAGAAACCTCAAATAGGAGATGTAGTGTTGATCAAAGAAAGTTTACCACGTGGTCAGTGGAAGGTAGGAAGAATTTGCAAGTTGATTAAGGGAAGAGATGATGCTATTCGATCTGCTGAAGTAATGTTACCAACAAGGAGATACCTCCACAGAGCGTTGAAACTACTTTACCCCATCGAATGTCCTGATAATCATTCAGTGGAAGACAACAGAGTTACTGAACCGGAGAAAGACAACATAGAAAATACTAATTTACGTCCGATAAGACAAGCTGCTTTAAGGGCAAGACAGAAATTAAGGGATCATCTTGGGGGGAGTGTCGCAGACAATGCGAAGAACTTGTAATATTTATATTGTAAGGCTTAATAATTTTTATTTGTGTACTCTCAACACATTATAGGCGTTGATATAGAACTTTAATGTATAGGTTTTCTGTGAGGTACTAGGCTCTTCTAGAACATTCTTGACACACTAGTATAAATAGGATGCTTGTTTGCTGTAATGTTAATGCTGGTAAAATACGGTGAAAAGTTGAATTAACTGAGCTGAACCAGGTCAAACTCTATCGATCGCGATAAGTCCTTACAATCATTTCATCAACACATACGTAGCTACAAGGTGGCAAAACAACACAGCATGAAAGGGGAGAAACTACTCAGGGGGACCCTTGTGTATCTATAGCTCTAATTCCTGTCATATTGCATCCAATGGTTAGACGTGACTTCCACCAACTTCGGGAAACCAAACACGTGGGCTAGGAAACCGAATGTTTCCTCTCAGTAGAATTAATACAAACATTGTGTGGATTCTAAGGAGGCTTGTGTGAAAGAAGGAGTAATATTTAATGCCATGCTTGGGGTGTCCATGGGATGGATGCACAGAGGCCATCCAGCCACCACAGTCCCCACTGTCCCTCAAGAGGATAGCGCAATGCAAACGATTCCCATCCAGGGTCTCCGAGTTGTGATCAGACATGTCCAGGAGGCAGCTAGTCATGAAAGGAGGCTGGCATCTTTGTGGCCTGGACAATATAACATGTACACATGCATTACTCATGTCAAGTCTGTTATCACCAACCTGCATTATGGATAAAGTATTTCATACACAATATCCCAATGTGTTGGAGATTGATTGTAAGGTCAGTGGTTATGATCCAGGGCAACTTGTTGTCCTCCTTATTCAGTCTTACATGACGTTCAGCAGCATTACAGAGCATAGTAGCCACCAGAGTCATAAAATGTAAGGCATCAGCCTGATCTGGTATTCTATGAATGAAGTTCTTGGACAGAGTTCTACTGGCCATGCCAGGGGAAAGGTTTGATTAAAGCAATACTACTTGTATGCCATTGACAACATTCTCATAATACAATAATACATTCGGTCCTGTCACACTGCAACCACTGGTTGCTACCTTCACTAACTACTCATATAGTCTAGGAGACCAAATGTCACCTCCAAAGTGATTGATTCAGCAGAACATAGGGTTGCTACATATGTATTTTCAGCTGGCAAGCTTTGCTTCCAAGAAAGGACATCAAAGATGACCTTCCTCTGTCTAGGGATCTAGTCACGGGAGGGGACTAGCACCACATGTACTATTCCTTTTTATCACCAGTTTGTGATGGTTGGTTTGTCATGCACAATATCTCAATGAACTAGAGATTGACTGGACATCAATCACACAGCTAAACAGTCATTAGCATCATACACTGCTGTGTGCCACCACTGCAAAGGGTCAGAAAAGCTTGCATGCCTACTCACACTGATCCCTTCACATCTATGCACCATGCCAGCAATTCTGTGAATGTGTTTCTTGTTAGAGTTTATAAACCATAATCCTTCTGGCCATGCCAGTAATAGGGTATAGGCAACACCACTTGTATGACTATGATTATCACTTATATCCTACTGTAACTAATAATAACAGTGCTAACCTGCAGAATGTTAAAAGGACTCTGAATATACCAAGAGTTGTTGAGTTAGCTTGGAGTGTGCATTAAGCCTGCGACCATACAGCAACCAGTATCAGCCCATCAGACACTAGTTTATTTTATGGCCCCCCATACATCATGTTGGCCCTCCAGGTAGAGTTCTGATAATAATAATAATAATGATTTGAATATTACAAAACAATAAATAAATAATAAATTTTATAAAGTTGTTTGGTGTCTATTATGTAAAATTGTCTGTATTATGTTATATTCTGCATTTTTATGTTTGCATATGTCCCAGCTGTTCTCATTGGTGACAGTGAGAGGCTGGTATGTACGTATGACTTGTATGTCCAAACTGTATTTTATTGGTCACAGTGAGGGATTGGTGGGTAGATTAACCATGTATACCTTCATTGGTCACAGCAAATGTTTGGTATGTATGTCCCAGGTGTACTAATAGGTTGTCATCGCTCACAGTGAGAATGGTCAAATAATGTTTGCCAGGCCAATGAGAAATGTGGAAATAAACACTGAGAAGGAATTGTACACTTGCTATAGTTCATACTCCATCTTCTGTAGGTTTACCAAGAGAAGGAGTCTGGAAGCTTCTGGATGAAATTGATAACCCCAAGTTAAGAGACCTGGTTAGTCACCCACCCGATACAATCCTATGCAGTCACACTGATGTGTACAGTCAAAAAGTATTTCAGAATATGAATGTCATGGGCATCTTCAATTCAGCTTCTGTCTGTCCAAGGCTCACCATTTTGTTTTACTGCAACATCTAGGGGAGACAACCAAATCTAAGGCTTATGTTACATAAGCCAAGCTTAATCATGCGTACACTCAAGTTCTGGCTTTGCAGCCCCTTCATCCCATCTGTTTGTGAGAGATATTCTAGAAGGGCTTCAGTGTAAATTGGCTAAACCTATTGTGAAGAATTGTGAAGAAAGAACCACTTACAGTTGAGATGCTGGAGGCAATGGTCAGAGATGAGAAAAGCTCAGGTACACTAACAGACTTCAGGCTGGTGGTGACTGCCTGCTTACTTGGCTTCTCAGGATTCTTACATTGCACTGAGCTGGTAGCCTTGAGACCATGTGATTGCTCAGTTGCAGCAGAGATGCTTAAAGTAAATTTTATGAAGAGCAAGAATGACCAATTGTGCTGTAGTAAGGAAATGAGATTCTTCTATCTCAGACCAACTCCAAGATTTGTGGCTGTGCTGGAGTGATACATGGCCAAGAGAGGCATGAGATGGGTGGATGATTGCTTCATATTTCAGACAATCCAAAAAACAAAGAATGAGGAATCCCTGAGGCAGTCTGGTCAGATAAGCTACTCCTATATATTGGATCTATTCACGAAGATATCTACATTAGCTTTTGAAGCCACGGAGTTTGGGCTGCACAGTCTGAAGTCAGGAGGAGCTAAAACTACAGCTAATACTGGAGTCCTCGACCAATTATTCAAGCATCACAGTCGGCGGTGATTGGAGAACACAAAGGATGCATACTGTATGTCAAAAATAGTGTGCAGAACAGGTTGCAAGCTTCCAACAAATCAATGCTCTTCTATATTAAGGACTGCTTTGATGTGTTTATGTGGTCATCAGTCATCAACACATTATCCAATAACATCTAATGTCAAACTGCATGGCCTACTCCTAGGGCTGCCTTGACTCTGGCACCCTTGAGTAATTTGTTCAGTAACTGATAATTCCCAGCTGTCCAGTACTTAACAGCCAGTGCTGGGAGTGGTGGCAAGGGCAGTGCATCTAACCTGAGAAATGAAAAAACTTAATAAAATATATATTTTTTTAAATTGTGTATGTGATTTCCCAGCTCCCAGTCCCTAGTATGTGGCTCAGTTTTATCACTACCCCCATTGGTCAACCAAAAATAAACAAATGTCGATACATTAAAGCTGTTTGTTCATGGTTTTGACAGGAATGTACCTCAAGTTCTCCTCTACACCCACTCCTTCAAAGCTCTGTAGAGAGCAAACAAAAGCATGTGGCAATTATTAACAACTTGCCAGATGATGAGCACTTAATTTCATTAAGTCCCATGTTGATACGTGCTTTGGTTGTTGAGTTAGCTGTGTCATAAGGATGGAATACAGACAGACAGACAGCTATATTAAATATTTAAGATCTACTTGGGACAGTCTACAGTATGCTCTGACAAAATTTCAACCTCAAATGCCAATAACATTTGTAGTTGTAGCCCTACAAAGTAGCAACAACAGAAATATTATTTGTACAGCCGGGAAATGGGGAATCAGTTGCTGGGTAAGTTTTCCTTTCTTCATGCAATCGCAAATTCAGTGAAGAAAAATCAATCACGTACTACCATTTTGAGCGGATGCTAATAACTTATGTCACCACAATAAAACAAAGACTTTTGAACTCCTCTTGAGTAGACGATTAAGATTATGTCTAGTAGACTATTTCTTCACTAAGAACAAAGCATACAAAAAATTTACAGAATATTTTAGATAATACAAAAGTACACACATTTAGTAAACAATGATTTATCTCTTAACCCTTAAATTCGCATAACCCAGAAAACTGGATTTTATTTTTTTTAAAACAACCAATTGAATGCACAATACTTTTGCCAATTTACATAGGTGGTTACAAATAGGCATATCTCATGAAGCGCTTGTTCGATCGCTTAGAAAAACAGATTTTATTAATTGGCAAAGACTAAGCTATCTACCCGTGTATAAACTTTCAACATACAACAAGGAACTCACCTGTGCTGAATCATTTTGCATCCTTTTACCTTCTTATCGTCATTGTGGTCGTCCGACATTGATGCTATCATGTCATATCTATATAGCAACTGAATCGCCATCACGTGAGGAGCAACATGAAACCAAGAGAAACTCGATACAATGAAGTACGGCCGAGTTATGGTCTTTGTAAATCACTATGAAGAAGGTAGATGGAGGCATAGTTCTTTTACTATTTCAAAGTGAAGCGGGTATCTCTGTTGGATGAACCCGACGAAGTAAGGGACCATTCAAACCAAAATTTAACAATGAGTACGATGGTGTTTGATAGCATTAACAGTTTTTGGGTTCTAGTATTTAGTTTTACAAGGCATGCATGCGATCCAGTTTACTGGATTATGCATTTTCAGTGCTTGCATTTTATAAAACAGCTGCAGGTTTAAGGGTTAAACCCACATATGTCAGAAAACTGGCCCAAACATGTATGCCTTGCACAACTCTCAACTGAACTCTCTACATGATGGTTTCTTTGTAGCTGAACTCTCTACAAGGTGACTTCTTCTAGCTGATCTCTCTACAGGGTGACTTGTTTCTAGGCAAACTCTCTACAGAGTGACTTGCCTGTAGCTGAATTGTCTTATCAGATTAACTGTTTGTAGCTGAATTCCCTACAGAATAACTTGCAATGTAATATAATTCTATAATGGAGTAAGAAATAAATGTAGCTGAATGCTCTATTAAAGTCACTGTTACATTAGAGTATATCGATCTCACATTTGCTACACGTAGTTGCCTTTCGAATCATAACTCAGTAGTTTATAATCTGATTCTCCTCTACTACTGCAAAGACTTTCTATGATGATTATTCCAGCTACATCCCGATTTTCAGCTTATTGCTCTAAGCGGTTTTCCTGCTAGGCATGAAAACTAATAGTTTTTTTTATAATCGAACACGTCATTCTGACACAGGTTGGGTTTTGTGTCATATCTCCATGGTCTTTATCTCGATTCCTTTCAAACCACAAAAAGGCACTCCTACGATGGTTGCTCCATCTAAATAGCAATTTTCAGCTCATTCCTTCAAGGGGTTTACCCTGTGTGTGTGACAGACCTTCAACTTCATTTTACGCAAATAATTGATCATAACTCCATGAATTTTCATTGGATTCCTACCAAAGTTGGTACTAAGATCTGCCTTAATGAGCCCTTTATGTGTGCCATATTTCTGCCCGATTGGAGCATGCATTTGTGTTTTATGCCGAATTTTGCGAAGTGTGCGAAATGAAGAAGAAAAAAACAAAAAAATTAAAACAAAATTTTGTTCGATCGTATCTCGGAAATGGCTGGAGCGATTTTCTTCAAATTTGATATGAAGACTTCCCGAACTGGCCGACACTTCTCTAGCAAATTTGGTTCCAATAGGATAAGGGATCACAGAGCTACATACAGTAGGTGTAAAAATTACGTTTTCTTCCTGTTAATATACTCATGGTGTGGCGAACCGGCTTCTTGGGCCGCACAACACACTACCGTGTGTCTTGATTCATTACACCTGGTTTGCATGGGCCACCTTTAAATGAAGTGCAGTGTATTTATAGTTATCTATGTATGGGTTACCAATATACTGCATTGTTGAAATATTTATCAAAGTCTCTTGATAAAAGTTAATGATAAAAATGCAGAAGTTATTCATAAGCTACAAGGGGTGTATAATAGACTTGATGGGTATGCCAAACTCATTGCAAGTTGCTGTATGGAAATTATGAGTGATTAAGTAATATGATCACAACGCTTGTAATCACACTTCTTCTTGCTACAACTTTGTTTAAGTAAACCAGGTGTGCACCCACAGCCAGCCAAATAAATAACTGAAAATGTATGCAAACTTTGATAAAAATTTCAAAAACAAAGCTGATGTTGTGTTACCTCTAGCACCAGCTAATATTTTAAAAACTCTTTATTGAGACAAAATCTGTGAAAACCTGACATACATGTAATGATGCATTTTTCAAATTCTTTCTTGTTAAATAGTTATAATCTACTTAGCCAAGTGTATGATCTGGCAAAGTTTCAGCACCAAATGCCAGTAACTTTCGGAGTTAAACGCGACCGCAGAGGCGTCTCCATTTTCAACACTGCACAACAGGCTGAAAATAGATGAAAGAGAAGTGTAATGGCCACTTCACTTTCAAGTCAATAGTTGATAGTTGAGACTCGTGATTCATCTGAATTATTTGAGGTGGATGCATTACTTACAGAGGTGCTTTCCTGCTGTTCATCATTTGTACAGTGTGTGAAATAACTTTTCAGACATGTCCTGTTGTACTGTCAGGGCATTGTGAAATTTGAGTGGACATCAAGCAATTTTACCGGACATTTTAACTTTTATTGATTCTTCTTTCCTGTGTTTCTACCACTTGTATGTTTGTTTCAAACATCGGGGCCACCAATGTACCGTAGAGCTGATTACTTATCAAACACTCACAGATACTGATAGTACAACATTTTAAAGAGTAGCTACTGGTCACATGAAAGGGGGCTTCTATGGAATCAATTGGGCCTTTGTAGGAAAGGAGTCATAAGGACTTCAGTCAAGGCCTTCTGCTTGCCTTGGAATGATATAGCTATATGGTCAAACTTGGCTTATGTTGCCATGGCTTAGAATATACAGTGGCTCTATCCCTAATATGAGCAGATTCACTGATGCCTTGTTCATTATAGCTTAAAAACTGGTTGTACAGGTGATCATGAATACCACAAGTTGAAGTAAAAGTACTAATGGCAATCAAGTTATAAATACAGTTTCACTGCAGTACAAGTGATTGATACAAGTAGGCTGGCACAACATAGTAAACTGTTAACCTCAGAGGTAAACTTAGGCATGCCTTTGTGGTCAGTACAAGCCAAAAACACATAACTTAATTACATGTCAATACCATCATGTCTGGCCTCCCTCCTAGCCCAATCCTAACACTATAAACTTTGAAAGGACAGTATTTCCAGACATATTCAATTATGGGCTGACACCTGGTGTAATTGACTGGAAATTTCGTACACTGTTTGTAGCACTGTGTAATGGGCTGAACATAGCTGAAAGTGAATCATAATGTCCATTTCACTTTTAAGCCAATAACTGATAGCTGGGATGCACATTCAGATGAAAACATCAACTCTGGTGCCATCCTTTCTTTTGATGTGGATTGCAAAGTAACAAACAGTCAAACTACTTCGGTGTTGATAATCGTCTGTTATCAGGTACTAACCTACTAGAGCATAGCCTGTTTGCTTTCTGCATACATGGTAAAAAATAGCATGTTTTTGCCCACGCATTCTCGAAACAGGTCCATCCATAAGTCGGCACGGAGAAGTTAAACTGCTTTTGTTTCTCCATAACTGTGTCAGAAAAACTCTTTTGTCACAATGGCAAACGTAACTAGGTATCTGACCTTGTGAGCGCTCCAGCTAAAAGTGGTGATTTCAGAAACTAGACCAGCTAAGCTGTCATCATTCTAGTACATTAATACCTTGAATGTAGCACTGTAGTGGATAAGCTATCTGCACTTGTGCTGTGACAATACAAGCAAATATACAATTTTTTTTGTATTCTGGTGATGGATTCTTGCCACACATTTTTCTAAGGATGTCTAATGTAATTATTTGTGCAACCACTCTATTAGACTGTTTGGCCACTAGCTTTTCTTATGTTATTTTATTGGGTAAAATTCAATAAATGACTTTGCTACAAGTGATACCCTAGTGATCAAAGTTAATTGCTTAGCAACAACATGAAGAACAACTGCTAGAGGTGAACATCAATTTAGTACCACAGCTACATAAACGTAATACACTAGAACATGCTCTCCTAAAGGCAAATATGTGTGTAATATTAATAAGGAATTTCAACCTTTTTAATACAGACCTCTTTAAATGGTGAGGTAATGATAACCTTTCATAACTCAATAGACGATATGCATACTAAATAAATTAGGTCTGCATGGTGCCGAGTCTCAATGATGACTGATTCTCGTGAATCCCATACAAAAGTATGGGCAGTGAATGCTACTCAGACGATAACTCACCACTAGACCTATGGGTGTGGCTTCTCAATTGCAACACATTACTTCGAGTTATAGGAATTTGTTGCTGTCAAAGAATCGTCCGTAGCTGGTCTACTGTAGACACAATGAGGCAATTTTGTACTTTCCCCATAGACCACAGTACATTCAATCACCGTTGTGAGATGAATCACGTGTTTATTAGAAAATTTATGGCATGCATATTGCCTATAAGCCTAAAACTACATATCAATAAAAAGCTTATTCATTGGTCTCCGTACTTAGAGAAGGCTAAACAACCACTACAACAAGAGAGGGTTACTTGTTATGAACGATGTCTTACTTTTTCACAATGGCACATTCTTTATCTCAGTCGTCATATTGATAGTGGTTTAATCACAAGAGCTGTATATGGCATTGAATGGAAATTTGATTAATATTTGTTTGCAGCGATTTGGTCAAACTGGCAAGGAATTATGGATCATTTTCTAAAGGTATTTTTTGTGGTTCTTTGCTGAAAATTGTTTACACAGCAAGTTTTGGTTCCTATCTTTAAGGATAACCCCTAGGTATCATTTTAATCCTTATTACATCACATGTAAAGCACCATAAATTACAAAGCCATAAGATTAATGATTCAAATATTGCAGTGCTTTGTTTACAGCCATACAGAGCTGTATGTAAAAGCCTAAATGTAGGCTTATGTGTTGTCAAGGGACATGCGTAATTATAGGCTTATGAACATTTAAGGGTTAAATTTTGTGGTTGACATGTTACATTGCTCAATAGATTCAATGTGTCCCTAGTAACACATACTTGGTGGAGGATGAAACTTCAATCATCACGTATTTAGAGTAGAAATGGTCACGGAGGTTTGGACTTTCCCATAAATATCATCCAAACCAACCTCACATATTTTCTTGACAGTATTGGTTGGGCATAACTAAAAGTCTCATAAATGTCTTGAGAGTGAACCCAAATTTAACTGAATTCTCTACTAACTGACTGCTCAACTAATTCCTTCAACCAAGCATAACTCAACTATGGATAAGGCTAAAGGCTTGATTTCTTTACTGTTCAATATTGTTTTGTGCCTTTTTGCCAGCTACAATGCATGCGTCTCTTTGACCTCCTTTCTTTCTCCACTATCACATAGGTGCTAATCAGTAATGAATTGTTAGTACAAAAAAAGTATTCAAACAATCGTATAATGAAAATTAGAAATTGTATATTTGAGTAGGGATCACAGAAATGAAACAAGGGTAGTGATCTACTGTATGTACACTTACAGCTACACTATAGACATTTATTATTGAATGGTTGCTTCAGTATTGGTGTACTTAACAATCTTACCAGTACTTCTTTCCAACTGCCTTATGGAACGGGCGTGGGGCTGCCCGCATGCTACCCAACCGCCCCCGAGCAATTATACATTATCAGCCAGCCCCACGCTAACCTTAAGGCGGTTGTACTAGTTGACATGCACTAAATATCACAAACTAGGTACGACAAGCTACACACATACATGGTTATTAATCACAATGGTTATTAATCACAATGGTATCAATACACAAGAAAGGCTCACCTTACCAGCAAAATATGTACGATTACCTCCGTTATTACACGAAGACAGAAAGCAAGATGGCAGCCTGTCCCTTTTTTACCCATCCGCCCCCGAGCTATGCATACAATACAGACAGGACGCCATCCAATCCTCCCTTTTAAATGTACCTGTAATATTGAATCATGCACATGCAACAATTCACTCTAGTCAAGAATGCTTACCAAGTAGCTAAACAAAGAAGCCAGTTTAGTGGTCTAATTTGGGTGATAACTGGGCAACTGAGGGGTCACGGGATGGAAGGTCAGCAGGTACCGAGCCGCAGTTGAAGCACATGCATTCACATGTAGAAGCAACAAACCAAACTTGTCTTGAATAACATTAACTGCGGCAATGGTGAAAGTTATGCAGAGGCATGCGTCAGCGCTCTCCAGTATGGGTAGCCATGAACATTTATGTAACAGTTAGCCATAGCTATCATGCAATAACAGCAACGACACTCATGCAGCAACACCTCAATTCAAAGCAGCAAGTAACATGCACACGGTGGCATTCTTAGAGCAGCAGATAACAAGCACGCAGCGGCACTCTTGGTACAGCCGGCAAATAACAGGCACGCAGCTGCACTCTCGGTACAGCAAACAGCACACACGCACGCACGCAGCAGCACTCTCAGTACAACAAACAACATGCACGCAGCAGCACTTTCAGTGCAATCATAACATGTACGCAGCATCACATTCTGTGCAATAATAACATGTACGCACCAGCACTAATAACATGCACGCAGCAGCACTCTCAGTGCAGTGGGCAGCATGCACCATCCATCCACAATAAATATTCATGTGATGATACTTAGCATGCTTCTAGTTCTAACAGGCATACAGGTTAGACCACTGATATGCAATAAGCAACGGGTAAAAGTTGTTGTCGAAGTCAAGTACACAAAGCTGTGATGATTACACACGCAAACAGTTCAAGGCTATTTGGTTAAAACTTGCCCAAATTTTCTTTGCCCAAATTAGTTTCAGTTTCCTATAAATTTACTTCCCTCAGTTGCCCGAGTATTCATCCTCTACACGCGGCGCCAAGGTTATATTTTATAGTAGTTTATTTAATTACTTATTTTTAATTTTAACATTGGATAAGTAGTGGTTAACAGAATGTACATTTATGTTAACAAATACTAGCATATGGTGTGTCAGTTTAGTTGGTTAATGTGTCAATGCATACAGTCTGGGTCCCATTCTGGTTGGTTGGATGCGTCCATATGAGCTAATAAATGGTGAATAGCTGGAGTTCTTGATGGTTGGCAGTGAATATAAGATAAGTAAGCGTTGCTTGACCAGCGTCCAAGGCTTTTAATCATCCATGCTGGAAGACCAGCAGCTGCTGCGGTGGTAGCAGCACCCATTCTAAAGCTATGTGATGCATAGTCCATGTAATTAAGACCAGCCTGTGAAAGGAGCTGTCGAATTAATCTAGTGACTGCTGGACGGGACAATGGAGTAAACCTGCTGGCGTGATATAGAAAGGCATTAGGTGGTGTGCTGGTGACAATCATTATAGCATTTGAGTGCCATAAGTGGGCAAGTAGATGAAGTGGTTTTAAAAATGTGTACAGTGTGGCCTCGTCTGAATGGATCGGTCTTTGATTGGTGTAGAGTAATTGACATTTGTTCAGGGGTTAATCTAGGGGGGGGGGAGGCACAGGCCCCTCTGGGTTAGCTATTACCCCCCCTAGGTTTATACCTAAAGCCTTGAGAAATGGAAAGGTTTAATTGATCCCAAAGTTGTATAATCCAATGGTCAATATTCAATGGCATCACAGTAAAATTTCACCAAAATTGAGTATATTTACACCTACATTTTCAAAATTTTCGTGGGGAAGCATGCCCCCAGACCCCCCTAGAATCCGAAGCAACTTACTTCGCCCCCTCTAGGTTAATATTCTGGGTTGAGCCCTGTTGTTCTTCATCATAAGTTACATCATCCCAGCGGAGGTTAACATATTCACTTGCTCTGAAGAAGCCATAAAAGCTATAGTGAATGCTGACCACAGCATAAGCTTTTCTTGGAATGTGTAAGAGGACTGGTGGAGCTGCTCCTTTAAAGTGCGTAGGATGTTGAGGGTAATTGGTAATCTGTTAAGCTGGTTATCGCCCTGATGACGACGAATGCCTCTACAGACTAGTTGCAGGAGGTTATCTCTTGTAGGGTCTTGATAACCGTTCTCAATATGGTCAAGGCGAATAGCTGCCAAGTACACTTTAATGGTCTTATAAGAGATGTGGCGAGCTTCATGTACACAGAAGTATTGTAGCGTTAGAGAAGATGCTGGGTGGGTGTGGAGATTGTACTGGTCGCAAAAGGCGTGGAACTTTGTGAGGCCTGCACTGTACATACGGCGTGTTGATTGGGCAACTCCATGATACCGGCATTGTAGCAGCTCGCATGAAGGTCTGTGTTGGCCATGCAGGGGTGCTGTCCGGCCTCGGGTTGGCTGTTGGAGCTAGTTTCCAGAACCGGTCCATCTGAAAACGAGATAATGCATCTGCGATATCATTACAAACACCGGGGACATGCACTACACATACATTCAATTGGTGGAGCACTGCACAAAAATATAACAGTCTTACTAAGGTCATAGTGTGTGCAGCACGAGTTGACCCCTTGTCCCAGATGTCCACAACTGATTTGTTGTCGCAGTGAAATAGGATTTTACGACACGACCAGAATGAGCCCCATGCATGTACAGCAGAAACTATGGCAAACAGTTCCTTCCAGGTGATATCCATCTGTTGCTGGGCAGGCGTCCAACAAGCTTGCAGCCATCTGCCTGACCAGTATGCCCCCCAGCCACATGATCCTGAGGCGTCTGTATAGAGGTGCAGTGTTGGTGATGGTGTCCATTCATTTTTCAGTATGAGGCTTTTCCCTGACCATTTGGGTAAGTAGTTAATCCACCATTGGATATCCAGTTGTGCTTCAGTGGTTAAAGGGATGTGATGATTAAGTTTTTTCACCGTAGTGCTCAGGTCGATCATTCTATGGAGAAACATTCTACCCGCAGGGAGAACTTTGCAGCAAAATGATAGTTTACCGATGACTGAAAGCAGCTCCTTTTTAGTGCAGCTATCTTTATGGGTCATCCAATGAAGTTCATGAAGGAGATCTAGTTTCTTTTCAGGTGTTATGCTAGCTTCCATAGTAACTGTGAATTCCTAAAAATGTTAAGGTGGTGGAAGGGCCTTCCACTTTCGACATCTTAATGGATGCATTGATCTTGTCACACAATGCAAACATAGCTTGCAGGTTCTGCTTACATACTGGGGAGTCAACGGGGCCGGCAGTAAAGAAATCGTTAAGGTAGTGAAGTAAATTTTGAATGCCATATGTGTGCTGTAAAATCCAGTGAATAGAAGTTGATAGTTCATTGAAGATGTGAGGGGCTGACCTAAGTCCAAAAGGTAAACATGTGTCTACATAGAATTGGTGACGCCAGCAGATTCCCAAAAGGTTCCAGTCTTTGGGTCTGACTGGGATGAGACGGAATGCATTTTTTAAGTCTATCTTACTCAAGAGAGCTCCAGGTCCTAATGTGTTGATAATTCTATATGCGTCGTCTATGGTGCAGTAAGATAAGGAATATAACGATGGGTCGATGAAATCATTAATACTAAAATTTTGCGGTGCCGATAAGTGATAAATAATTCACCACCCTCCGTCGTGTTTAGGCACAAAGCCTAAGCCAGAAGTGCGAAAGTTCGGGAGGGGTGGGTGTTGGAAAGGTCCAAGAATACGTCCTGCTTTACACTCCTCAGTGAGGGTGGTGTCGATTACTTTAAGCTGCTGAGATGCAGATTGTAGATTGGTAGCAAAGTAGGTAAATTGAGGTCCTTCGTAGCCGATTGTACAGCCATGTCGTAGATTATTGATAAGTCGCCTGACAAAGGCTTTGTTAGGATGGTTGCTTAACTCACCTTCAAGAACAAACGGTCGTAAGGGAGTCCACGGTAGTGGCTTATTGACGCCTGGGCTGCCTACGGGAGAGGCAGCTCCTGACCGGGTGGTCACCTCCACAGTAGTCACATTTATGGAGGTAATTGCAGTATGGGTGGTGGCAGACTGCATTGTTGTAGTCGTGGCAAATTGGCGGCTGCAGCTGGGCCCTTGTCAGGTGAGATGAGTGCCCTGGGGCTCGCCGCCTAGTTCCTGGTCCGGTATCTGAAGTTCCCGCGTTTGAAATTCCAATGCTTGAAGATGATGGATGAAAAGGACATCTGTCAGGGAAATGGTTAGTGGCACCACAATGGAGCCATGGCCAACGTTGTGATTGCATGGCTTTCGAGGTCATGCATTCCAGCCACAAATCTGTGTCGTGGGTATCCCACCTAAGGGATAGGTCGTTCGCAGCTTTGGTACGGAACTTTACATCGTAGTTGAGCCATTCTGATATAGGGTGATCGGAGTTGGCTGAAGTAATAATGAACTGGTACCGTATTAATTCTGCCGCACAAGAAGGATTGAAAGCTGTGCGGACCGATAGGTATACATTCCAAGCCTCCATCCAACTAGCAAAGGAGGATATCTGTTGTGAGGAGGTGCTATGAGGAACGGCTGGCTGGACTGTAAAGGAGTCGTCGTCAGAATTCAATCGAAGTGTGACTGATTGCTGGGACAAGGGGTTATGTGTGCTAAACATTGATTTAGATAGCAGACTTGCAAAATCAATGTACTCACCTCTGGCGATTTTATCTCTGACTCTAGTTGGGATAACCGGTAGCTGAGTCCTGGTGAGGTTGACTGGTAGCTGAGTCCTGGTGAGGTTGACTGGTGGCATAGGTGATGGCAGGGTAGGCAGAGCAGGTGTGATTGTCGGTAGTGAGGTTCTAGCAAGTGTGGCACTAGGTGCTAAAGTAGCTGATGCTACTGCAGTAGTGGATGTAGCCATTTGAATTGGAGCTACCATGGTGGTGTGAGTTGGCTCCGATGCAACAGACAAGTTATCATCATCTACAGTGTTACCCTGGTTTCCTGCAGTTGTGGTTTGATGTTGCTGAAGATAGGTGGCCAGCTGTTCGACAAGTTGTTGTGGCAGGGCCAGAGCGCCAGAATGTGTGGATTGTGTGGTGGAATTTGCTGGTTGAGCATTGGAATTCGTTGTATGGGTAACAGAAGTTGTTGATTGAGAGCCCACAGAACTATTAGTATTTGCTACAGAGGTGGTTGTTTGTGAGCCAGCAGCACTCGCAGGATTAGTATTTCCTGGTTGAAGTGAAGACAAATGATTGTGGAGGCAGTCTACTAATGCAGCTGTGTTCCCTGTTGTAGCCAAATGGTAATGCTTAAGGTGTGACCTCAGTGCGTTTACCGTCAATGCTGCCAGTTGAGGCTTGGGAACGCCTACTAGGGTGTAAGGCTCGGTTAGAGGGAGGTCCTGAGATTCACGCCGGGTCACTGGCATTACAATAATGAAGTTACTACAGGTGTGAACAACAAATTCAAATGATACAACACAAACAAAAACCGACTTACACACTTGGAGCGTAGACAACGTTGGGTATGTATCCTAGTTGTGATTGCGGCTGAATTCAGCTGTTATTGGCGGCGGAACTTTCGCGGTCCAACAAAATCCACAATATTGTTAGCGACAGGCTTTCTCACAATTTCAGCGACGGGTAGTAGCTATCCCACAGGGTAATACGCCAGCAGCAATTCCGTTTCTGAGAATTTCTAAGCTTGCAATTTTTTCACAATTCAGGCAATGTGGCGGTTCACAAGATACAGCGCATCATGTGAGCTTGAGTTTAGATTTGAATCTCTCTTAGCGCCTGATAGTTTCCAGCTACTCTTAGCGCCCGATGCACCGGGTATGTTAACTTCAATTTATTGTTAATAATAAATTACATTATTGACAGGCCGACTAATCAAGATCTGCTATACGTATATCATTGAATTAATTCTACAATTACAAGTGAATCAATTATGCAATAATCAGTTAATCAATCAGTTGTTATTGAGAGTAATTGATAATCAGACCATGTACGTATGCAATAACCAATGATACAATTGGATCACATGACCACAGAATTGTATACAGTTTTGGTCCTAAAAGTACACTAAATGAGTGAGGAAGCTGTTTACTGTTTGTTTGTTTGTTATATTAAACCACTCTTTCCCCTTCCTTAATTCTTATGTCAAACAGCATGTTTGATTATGTATTAATGTAAAAAATAATCTAAAATGCATAATACCGTATTTCTATAATTATAAACCGTTAAAAATATTTCGTCGAAGCTAGCGTCCGACGAAAATTAATTACGCGAAAAATTTTTGCCAACGTAATATTGGAGGCGTTGAATGAACTCAGTTAACTGCTTTCTGGTCACCTGGATTGAAGCTTAGCCGTTGGCATTTCAATAGTAGCTACATCTTTGTTGTAGTATATTAATAAAACAAGAATGGCTTCGCCGCCAGCAATAGCGTTGGCAATGACGCCATGCCATGATAGATATCTACTAGTACAGGACACATTAAATGAAGTATATATACAAATATGATTATAGCTACAGCAATTCCACTCCAGTCCACTGCTTGAGTTCGTGACGGACAATTCTGGCTCGATCTGGGCCCGGTGCAGCCTCCATGGAACGGAGATGCCACACTTGAAGTTTCACTCAGCTTGTCATTCTACTTCTCCTATACACAAAAAGGACAGTACAATTTTAACGAATTAATATAATAAAGCTACATAATTCATTGTTAAAAAATTTTCGTCGCTTGAGGACACAGTTGAAAAATTTTTTACACGAAAATTTAACTCGTGAAAATTTCTCGCAGCTTACATTTATAGAAATACGGTAATCAGTTATGTACAGTTGGTCCAGGTCACAATTCAGACTAATAATAAAATATAAAACACCTACTTTTACAGTAAAGGCAAATTAAGAGAAAAGATTCAAGCACATGTACATTATCACAATAACACTAATATATGACAGTGTGAATTATTACATGACACACTTACAGTAAAAGGAACATCTGGATCAATTCCTTCATCATCAAGAATTTGTTGTAACATTAAAGGATTATCCTTTCCTATAGCATTCCATATATCCCTACTCTCATCCTATAACATCAAATAATACAGAACACATCTACACTACATCATCATGTCATCAAGACACACGGTAGTGTGTCGTGCGGCCCAAGAAGCCGGCGCGTAACACCCGTGAGTATATTGACAAGAAGAAAGAAAACGCAATTTTCGCACCTCCGTAGCTCTGTGCTGCCTTGATGAAACAAGACGATTTTTGCTGTGGACACCCCCTCCACCTTCAGCACTCCACATTCCAAATTTGAGCGAAATCGCTTCAAGCGTTCAAGAGATATGTGACTTCAAAAATTGGCTTAGTTTCTTCGTTTTTTTTTTCTTCTTATTTTCTTCCTCTTTTCACAAACTTACCAAAACTGCTATAAAACGCGAACGCCATATCCGATCGCCTTGAAATTTGGCACACATAAGGGGGGTATAAAGCCGCATCTCTGTACCAACTTTGGCTAGAATACGATAAACAGGCAAAGGGTTATGAGCGATAAATCAAGAAAAATAACACCAATATGTTGTCACGCCTACAGGGTAAACCGCATATGGGAAGAAGCTGAAAATCGGTGGGTGAATAGGTTAACTATTGAACCTCAAACCTGTTGTGGTTTGAAAGAAATCGAGCTAAAAACCAGGAAGGTGCAACGAAAAAACCAACAGTGTGTAACAATTATGCAATCGAGATTAGCTAATAAAAAACGACTGCTTGCCACGCCTACCTGATAAACCGCTGGGGTAATGCTTTGAAAATCACTGTACAGATGGAGTTATCATCTTAGAAAGGCTCTTCAATGGTGTAAAAGAATCAGACTTGAAGCCACGGAGTTATAACACGAAATCCAACTTGGTGTAGCAAGTGCGAGATCGAGATACTCTAATAGAGCAGTCATCCTAATAAAGCAGTCACCCGAAGAGAATTCAAGAGATCAGCTAGAAACAAGTAACCTGTATAGAGATCAGCTACAAACAAGTCACCCTGTAGAGAGATCAGCCACAAACAATTCACCCTGTAGAGAGATCAGCTAGAAGAAATTACCTTGTAGGGAATTCATGCAACTATAGAAAGAGATAATTCAGCTAGAAGAAATCACCTTGTAGAGTTCAGCTACAAAGAAACCACAATGTAGAGAGTTCAGCTACAAACAAATCGCCCTGTAGAGAGATCAGCTAGAAGAAGTTACCTTGTAGAGAGTTCAGCTACAAAGAAACCATCATGTAGAGAGTTCAGCTGCAAACAAATCACATGTAGAGAGTTCAGCTACAAACAAATCTAACTGTAGAGAAATCAACCACAAACAATTCACCCTTTAGATAGATCAGCTAGAAGAAGTTACCTCGTAGAGAGTTCAGTTACAAAGAAACCACCATGTAGAGAATTCATTTACAAACTAGTGACCCTGTAGAGACACCAGCTAGAAGAAGTTACCTTGTAAAGTGTTCAGCTACAAAGAAACCATTCTGTAAAGAGCTCAGCTGCATACAAATCACCTGTACAGAATTCAGCTACAAACAAATCACCCTGTAGAGAGATCAGCTAGAAGAAGTTACCTTGTTGATAGTTCAGCTACAAACAAATCACCCTGTAGAGAGATCAGCTAGAAGAAGTTACCTTGTAGAGAGTTCAGCTACAAAGAAACCATCATGTGGAGAGTTCAGCTGCAAACAAATCACCTGTAGAGAGTTCAGCTACAAACAAATCTCCCTGTAGAGAGATCAGCTAGGAGAAGTTTCCTTGTAGAGAGTTCAGTTACAAAGAAACCACCGTGTAGAGAATTCGTTTACAAACTAGTGACCTTGTAGAGACATCAGCTAGAAGAAGTTACCTTGTAAAGTGTTCAGCTACAAAGAAACCATTCTGTAAAGAGCTCAGCTGCAAAAAAATCACCTTTACAGAATTCCACTACAAACAAATCACCCTATAGAAAGATCAGCTAGAAGAAGTTACCTCGTAGAGAGTTCAGTTACAAAGAAACCACCATGTAGAGAATTCATTTACAAACTAGTGACCCTGTAGAGACATCAGCTAGAAGAAGTTACCTTGTAAAGAGTTCAGCTACATAGAAACCATTCTGTAAAGAGCTCAGCTGCAAACAAATCACCTGTACAGAATTCAGCTACAAACAAATCACCCTGTAGAAAGATCAGCTAGAAGAAGTCACCTTGTAGAGAGTTCAGCTACAAAGAAACCACCATGTAGGGAGTTCAGCTAGAAGAAGTTACCTTGTAGAGAGTTCAGCTACAAAGAAACCATCATGAAGAGAGTTCAGCTGCAAACAAATCTCCCTGTAGAGAGTTTAGTTAGAAGAAGTTACCTTGTAGAGAGTTCAGCTACAAAGAAACCATTCTGTAAAGAGCTCAGCTGTAAACAAATCACCTGTACAGAATTCAGCTACAAACAAATCACCCTGTAGAGAGATCAGCTAGAAGAAGTTACCTTGTAGAGAGTTCAGCTATAAATTTAAAGAAACCATCATGTGGAGAGTTCAGCTGCAAACAAATCACCTGTAGAGAGTTCAGCTACAAAGAAACCACCATGTTGGGAGTTCAGCTAGAAGAAGTTACCTTGTAGAGAGTTCAGCTACAAAGAAACCATCATGAAGAGAGTTCAGCTGCAAACAAATCTCCCTGTAGAGAGTTTAGTTAGAAGAAGTTACCTTGTAGAGAGTTCAGCTACAAAGAAACCATTCTGTAAAGAGCTCAGCTGTAAACAAATCACCTGTACAGAATTCAGCTACAAACAAATCACCCTGTAGAGAGATCAGCTAGAAGAAGTTACCTTGTAGAGAGTTCAGCTATAAATTTAAAGAAACCATCATGTGGAGAGTTCAGCTGCAAACAAATCACCTGTAGAGAGTTCAGCTACAAAGAAACCACCATGTTGGGAGTTCAGCTAGAAGAAGTTACCTTGTAGAGAGTTCAGCTACAAAGAAACCATCATGAAGAGAGTTCAGCTGCAAACAAATCTCCCTGTAGAGAGTTCAGTTAGAAGAAGTTACCTTGTAGAGAGTTCAGCTACAAAGAAACCATCATGAAGAGAGTTCAGCTACAAACAAATCACCCTGTAGAGAGATCAGCTAGAAGAAGTCACCTTGTAGAGAGTTCAGCTACAAAGAAACCATTCTGTAAAGAGCTCAGCTGCAAACAAATCACCTGTATAGAATTCAGCTACAAACAAATCACCCTGTAGAGAGATCAGCTAGAAGAAATTACCTTGTAGAGAGTTCAGCTACAGTAAAAAGAAACCACCATGTAGAGAGTTCAGCTGCAAAGAAATCACCCTGTAGAAAATTCTGCCACAAACAAATTGCCCTGTAGAAAGATCAGTTAGAAGAAGTTATCTTGTAGAGAGTTCAGCTACAAAGAAACCACCATGTAGAGAGTTCAGCTAGAAGAAATTACCTTGTAGAGAGTTCAGCTAC
Source organism: Dysidea avara (assembly GCF_963678975.1). Classification (NCBI taxonomy): domain Eukaryota; kingdom Metazoa; phylum Porifera; class Demospongiae; order Dictyoceratida; family Dysideidae; genus Dysidea; species Dysidea avara. The sequence goes on along the minus strand of NC_089272.1, from coordinate 6,751,723 downwards.
AAAGAAACCATCATCTAGATAGTTCAGCTGCAAACAAATCACCTGTAGAGAGTTCAGCTACAAACAAATCTCCCTGTGGAGAGATCAGTTAGAAGAAATTATCTTGTAGAGAGTTCAGCTACAAAGAAACCATTCTGTAAAGAGCTCAGCAGTAAAAAAATCACCTGTACAGAATCCAGCTACAAATAAATCACCCTGTAGAGAGAACAGCTAGAAGAAGTTACCTTGTTGATAGTTCAGCTACAAACAAATCACCCTGTAGAGAGATCAGCTAGAAGAAGTTGCCTTGAAGAGTGTTCAGTTACACAGAAACCACCATGGACAGTTCTGTAATAAATATATGTATTATATATATAATTTGTACATTTACTGATTAAATCAGAAATATTTAAGGTACATCTGCTTCATCTTTTCTTCCTCCTGTGGTAAAGAAAAAAAGATAGGTTAAAAAAGTCCCAAAGCAGGCCATAGGCTGGCTTTGGGTATGCAAATACAAAAAGAAGTGAAATCTAATCCAAAACAGCCAAGCTGTAAAAAAAGTGTGCGGCCCTCAAAAAGGCTATAGTGAAAAAAGATGTGAAATCCAATGTGGCAGCCAAGAAATGGCTGTGATGGTAGGTTAATGGTAAAAATTTTAATAATGACAATTCAGGTGAATTTTGTGCCAATTGACCAAGCGGCACCAAAATTCACCTGAATTGTTGTTATTAAAATTTTTACCATTAACCTACCATCACAGCCATTTCTTGGCCGCCACCTTGGATTTCACATCTTTTTTCACCATAGCCTTTTTGAGGGCCGCACACTTTTTTTTACAGCTTGGCTGTTTTGGATTAGATAATCCTTAACATCATCAACTACACATCAATCATATGGTAAATTACACTCAGTGTTGTATGTGTATCAGTGTTTGGTGGTGAGGTGGTAATTCAGCACAGCTAAAAAATAACTTTGGTTTCCCCAAAGAACAAAAATACGTAGCCATAAACACTCAATTATTGTCAGCACTCAATCATTAGCTAAGTACGTATTACATACATATTTTAAGTATTTTGTATTCCACAAACTTTTCTGCTCACAGTTTTTCACCACTGGTACATAATGTAGACTGCTTTACTCTTATAGCACTTTTGTGGTAAAACAGGCAAATTACTGGTATACGTACATAGGAAATTTGCCAATGTACCATATTCGTACTACGTATGTACATCTATGTTTTTAAGCAGATAAGTGACAATGACATGCAAAACTATATGAGGACTTGTTCAGATTTACCTCATTATTGTTGTACTACTTAAACAACTTGCATGATTGGGCAGCTACCACTGTGCATCTGAAAAATGATATTACTGGCACTATGCAGATAGTATTCACTGAGGAACAGTATGTGCAAATGCTTCACTGTTACACTAATCCTGCTTGTATCTTTTTTCTCTATAGGATGCATTACCTTAAAGTCATATAGGACATTTAAATGATGATGTTTAGCACCTGGGGTTTTGCTTGAGTTCCAATGTTGTATAGCAAGAGGTATATGTGTCACTACAACGTTAATACAGAAAGTGCATAGCACAGAGTAAATTACTTTATTGCCATGCAGTGACTATAATTGCAAATTGTGTATGCACAAGTTTATTTCTCTTCATTGTCAGTAAGGTAAACATCATGTAGAAACTCATGCTATGTGTACACCACCTGACATGTAGATACGTGTATACAATTGCCTTAGCTTGCATGTAGTTTACATGCTTATTATTTCACTATACGCACTTAAAATATACCATAATAATCTTGTACTTTAAAGCACTGTCAACATGAATATATGCAAGACACGCACTGCTTGGTTCCCAATGTATTAACTATTATGTCACATTTTAAGCCTAAAGATGTCCTGCACTTAATGCATGTACCAATGCTTTTGTTAGTTTTTTACAGAACAATGGAGGTACTGGTAGGAAAGACTCACTGAAAAGTTCCTATCAATCCACGAACAAAATGGTTTGGTGTTTGTACCCTTAATTGAAGGTCATGTAGAATCTGAAATGGTGTCACATGTACAGCCTGCAGGATAGTTACTACTAGCACCACATACACTGTAGTTTTCACCTGTGTGGTAACCATATAGGTATGCACAATACTATAGTTCTACATACAGTACATGCAGCGCTGAGGTATAGCTTGCCTGCATGTTCACATCATTTCAGTATACTTGTAGGATGGCATAAAGCAACCACACGCTCTTTAAAAGAAACTTTACCATGCATGTTATATACATAGTTACATAAGTGGTGCTGGTGTTTAATGCTTGGTCTCTGTTCCATTAAAATGTTTAATGTAGAGACGGTCCTGTACTAGGGCAGGTACCAATGCTAGTGTACACATAAAATAGAACATGAATATCACTTAATCCCCAGTGATCCCCTCCACCCACCCCATCAGTAGTTTCTACAGGGTCATTGGGCTCATGTAAAATATTTTCACTAGTACTGGGATACACCACTTAGATGCTTGAGCCTTGTGCAGGTGAATCCTCCGGGGGCAAGGCTAGTAACCCACAGGAGGACTGTCCAGGTGTCATGGAGAGAAGTTGTGAAGCCATAATGATTGCAACACCACTAAATGAGACAAGGACAGTTGGGCATTTGCTTCTCCAGTAAACACCGAATTCCAAATAGATATTATAGTAAATGAAATAGAAATGTAATAGCGGTATGTGTTGTGCTTTTTCAATCATAACAATTCTACAGTAGGTGAGTGTGCACTTTCTCCAGTTTTTGGTACTACCTACGTAGCTTTTTCTAGACTTAAGGTTAATCTGCATTCTATTTAATACCCACTTGCATCTGTTGTAGTGTTGCTGTGTATCTTATAAAATGGTTATCAGGTACTGTAAGTACTGCATATCATAATATTATTATGGACTACCTAATGTACCAATTACTAGTATGTCTAGCTGATAGCAGAGGCCTTAGTTGTGTAGTGAGTAGGGGTACAGCCAGAATCCAGGTCTGGCCTGGGCATCAACAACTGTACACTGTATACAGTGAACCCTTGGTAATCCAAACCTCTTTGCTCTCAGAAAGTGATAAAAGTGTTCAGATAAGTGAATTGTTTAGATACCTGAAGCCCATACATTTATATACAGAGCCCTGTTGAAATACTCTAATACAGCATACACTGGTACTCAAAATACTCTAATAGAACAGTCATTTCCAATTTCAGGGTATGGATAAACAGGGGCAGATCCAGACTGTTTAAAAGAGGGGTTCCACTCTGGAATTGCAACTTCAGCAGTTGAACACCAAAAAAAAAAGTCATCACCTCCTGACAATAGCTACCTCTCACCATAGATACCCTCACCAACTATATTTTCTCCACACATAGCCTGCTACACTGCTCCCCTTAAGAATGCTGTGAGTGCTCTATTAGATTATCTCGATCTTGACTGCTGTATTAGAGTACCTCGAGTAAGAGAGGTGCTTTCAAAAGGGGGTCTCATGAATCCCTTTGAACCCCTGCCCCTGATAAACGAGGGTCAGATAACTGAGGGTCTACTGTAGTATACATCAAAGATTGAAAGATACAATGTACTCTGATAGAACTATGCTTAAGCCAATTATGTTCTGAAACTGGCCTGTTATGCTTTTGAGTAATGCTCAAAAATCCAGCCTATTATGCTTAAAAGTTCAAAATCAACCTTGAGACTTGACTGTTTTATTAGAGTATCCTGACTGTTGTATTACAGTAAGTGACTGCTCTATTAGAGTAACTTGATCTTATTTCCATAAAGTGCGAATATTTAGTCAAGAAATAGCAAAAATAATAACACTGCAAGGTTTTTGATATGAAATGCAGTAACAATGTGCAGTATGCTCATGTTGTGCAGTATTTTTGGTGAGCACATTGCACATTTTATTTAAAATTCTTGAAAATCATCCTACTATGCTGGCATAATGCTTGATGCTTTTGTTGGCCTATTATGCTCCAAATTATGCCAACATAATTGGCACAATCCTACAGTAGATAGAACAGTCACCTTAATACAGCAGTCAAGCAAATATTTGCTATTGTATTAAACAAATCTCATATTCACTTTCTGAATCAGAGGGTCCAATGTTTGAAAATTTACTTGGTGGCATATATTTAGTAGGAATCAAAATACCCTCTCCCTGTCAAACAACTACCATATATGTACAAATTTTGGAGGAATGTCAATTTTGCAGTTACATGGCTATCCGCAGAATTTTTGCCCTCAAAAGTTAACAACTACATGTACAAGGATTGGTTCAATGCTATTATTATACAATGTAGGTAATCTAAATGGAAAACAAGTGATCACAAAAATTATGTACCTTGAAAATTAGTATGTATCTGTATACGGCATTAATTATATTGCTACAATCATTCTCAGATTCAATCTCAAAGGAACTAATTTTCAAAGAACGGGTGTGTGACATTCTCCAGGTTGGCATGCTTCACATGCTACTGAGTCTAATTTTCTCCTCTCTTCTAAACAGGATAGCCCTTGGCGTGACCTAAAATCTGAGCTGCACTCCTGGTAGTGACTACCAATAGCTTGATTTTGTCCTTTTCCCTTTTGTAGCTTGTCTTGGCATCCTCCCCATAGTCAACATATTAAAATTTAGCTAGATAAGTATGTCATGTGATCTGTCAATCCATGATCTACTAAATACAAATACCCTAGAAATTAGTGAACAGTTACCGTATAGTATAAACTTTGGTGGTAAAAAACTTTGGCGAATTTGGCAAATAGCATTCAATTCGCCAAAGTTTTTTTCGTCAATTATTTTAGATGATCACAGGAGCACATTGAGTAACTACGTAGAACTTGAGATGAAGGTCAACTCGTACCATCACGCAATGAAGATCGAACTGACTTTAGAGATCTTGATCTTGCTAGAAATGTGTCCCACAGTTATAAGCACTCCTTGGGATAGCATTTCTACTGAACCGGCTTCCAGTTTGGACATCAGTTAGTTCATTGTCTCGCGATGGATGTGGCCAAATACTTTGATATATGTGATAACCTCTGCTACTGGAGTTCACTGGAAAAGTAAACACGGTCGCTCTCGGCATTGCAGGAGATAGAAAAGCACACTTTTGCTAGCACGTCATTCAGTAGATGAGTAGTAACTACAAAAGTACTGCTACAACAACAATGCTAGCTACCTATACACTTACTACACTACTTAACTGATGAGTTGACACCTTGTTGTTTATCCTTATGTACCGTACAATAAAAACTTTGGCGAATATTATTTCAATTGCCAAAGTTGTTTCTGCCAATCTTTTCAACAGAGAGTTTCATCACACTTTTTTACTGCCAATGTATTTTACTATACGGTATACCCAAGAACCCACAAATCCACTAATTACTACTAATATCTTTGTGGCAAATGAGACAGCTACTATACCTTAGTAATAGAAAGGTCAGACAAAGTTAATAATAGATCAATCAAAGGAGCAGCCACGTACACTGCATACTTTAATAAAACAAATACATTGCTTTACCTACAGTAGCAAATTTGTACACTTGTCTTCATCTGCATATGTCAAATTAAAAAAATCCTGACAAGCTTCACAAGTGTGCACACCGTGGCGAGTGCAATTCAGAAAATATAGCATGGGGGCGTGGTCAAGAAACAAATATAGCAATAAGTGAAGCCAAGTGCTATGTTTGGCTTGAAACCACACCTGAGTGTTACATTATCCCATCCAAATAGCTTATAGCTGAAAAAAAAGAGCACGTCCAAGTAAAGCAGAGTTAACTGCGACAAAAAGTGATGATATCATAGTGCGACCATGTGTGAGGTATGCAAGTTGTAAATATAAATCAGATAATACAATATTATTGTTAAAGTATTAATGAGAACTAGCTATGTGATGCTGCCAGTCTTTAAGTGTGTGAGTATCTTCATAAATGCCACTCAAATTTTATTCTCAAAAAAGCAAAGTATATATATTCTCTGACAGCAATAAGAGTTTGGCCGCCTTTCCTTTGTTCATAGCATTGCCGTATACGGGAAAGGCGGCCAAACTCAAACTATTTATTTCTATCAGAGAATCTATACACTTTGCTTTCTTGAGAATCAAATTTGAGTGAAGATGCTCACACACTTAAAGACTGGCAGCATCACATAGCTAGTTCTCATTAACACTTTAATATTGTATTATCTGATTAAAATTTACAACTTGAATACCTTATACATGGCCGCATTATGATATCTTCACAGTTAACTCAGCTTTACTTGGACCCACACTTTTTTTACTCATCTAATTTTACTTTATAAAATAATCAATAATATCTTACAAGTTCCAACAAATTATCTACCAACTCCATCACCAATTACTACCACCAGATTAAGAAATGACATGAAGTTCCTCCATTACCAGCCTACCATAGGCTGTTTTAAGTATTCCTTTTTTCCACGCACCATTCCCGAATGGAACCGATTGCCCTCAAATATTGTACATGCCAATCAATTAGATAGTTTCAGAACTTTGCTGAACAGATACTATAATTCATATTATAATTGTACTTGTAAATTAGCTTCATGCCCCAGGTGGGCTCTGCTAATCAAATATATAATTATACAACCAAGTACTAAGAATAATACGAAATACGGTTAAAATTACGTCATTAATAATGAATGAAATAAATAATAATTAATGTTTGAGAAAACTACGAGGCCTAGAGACATGAACTAAGCGGGGATAGATTCGCCTGTGAATGAAGGCACAACCGTATAATAAGTACGCCTGTTCGTGCTGATGACTTTACCATATGTGTAATTCTATATAACGCCTGGCACCACACCCTTGTTTAATATTACAGATTGCTCGAAGGAGAAGATTAGTAAACATCGGTGGAGAGGCCAGGCGCCACTTTACTGGTAAACAACATTACAAGTATGTTTAAATGTTTGTAAATGTGTATTTTGTGTGCAGGATATGCGCTCCAGGCGTCATGCAGTGAACAACCAGCTGATGACCAGTTGGGATACCAGCTGATACGCTCATAAACAACCAGCTGGAACAACAAGGTAATGAGTAATGTAATATTTGTACCGGTAGTTGTATTATACATCTTCATCCTTCATCTGGCTTGCTAGCGGCTGGAATTATTTTCCACTCGGCTTAGCTAACTACTACTCTACTGGTGAGTCTGTATAATAGCTAAACAAGAATCTGATACAGTGCTGCATACACAACAATGTGTAACTATCTCCTGTATGTTGTGCATGACTATATGCATGATATTATAGACTGTAATCACTGTGGCAATGCCACACCGCTGATATACAGGTACATCACCAGTGGCCTCTAGTTACAACAGAGTCTGTTGTGCCATATTGGCTTGATTGGGATCAATTGCTAATTTTGCCTTCATCATATCCCTTATTCTGCATAGCCTCACTTCACTGCTGAGTCATCTTCAGAGACACGTCACACCTACAATATATAGTTACTTTCAATATATCTAACTTAACTTGGTTTTTGTGTAGGTTGTGTTTTAGTATTGTGGTTTTCTGATGTCAGTTAAACTCCCTTGCCTGTGTACGTATGCATATGTATCATTTCTACCAGTACACGCACATTGCTCTGAGTGCTGCCTATGGCACTGTTTATACTTGCCCAATGGGTAGGTTGCAACGTTGGTGTATGTACTTGGTTGTATGTGACGCGGTCCTATTAATAATAATAATAATCCTGTGCCCAAAACAGCCCAGCTGTAAAAAAGGCGAGGCCAAGAATGCACAAGTACATGTTCATGGAGTAACTACAACCAAAAGACATGATATCAAAATCTGGCCAAGAAAGCATTTACAGTATAGGCACTTTTATGCATTCATTTTCTATATGCTTCACATTATCACATCCAGCTAGCTATACATGTGTGCTTGCAATATAAACAATACTACTGAGATGATAAAAGATAATTACACTGTATTGTTACCAAAATTAATTTAACTAAAAATTTATAATTGGTTTCTACTTGGCCATCTTTTTGCACTGTATATTAAATAAAAAAGATGGCCAAGTAGAAACCAATTATAAATTTTTAGTTAAATTAATTTTGGTAACAATACAGTGTAATTATCTTTTATCATCTCAGTAGTATTGTTTATATTGCAAGCACACATGTATAGCTAGCTGGATGTGATAATGTGAAGCATATAGAAAATGAATGCATAAAAGTGCCTATACTGTAAATGCTTTCTTGGCCAGATTTGATATCATGTCTTTTGGTTGTAGTTACTCCATGTACATGTACTTGTGCATTCTTGGCCTCTCCTTTTTTTACAGCTGGGCTGTTATTGGCACAGGATATCACTACCTTTTGTTGAATGGAGAACATACAGTTACTGAAGATTGGCTATTATATTACATAGGAGACACTGCATACATGCATGCATAATAACAGCTTCAGTATCAGATTAGCTAGCTAAATCAGAAGCAAAAGCTTCAATTTCAGTGTTTAGAAATGCTACTAAAAGTGACTTGCTAAGAGAAAACTCGTTCAAACCGTTCATATTTCCCTCAAGGACTCACGTGATATTTTGCGTGATGTTTCATGTGAAAATAAGAACCGGGGATAGTGACAAAGTCGAGGCTAACATCTTAATGGTTCTTCCTGAAGCGGTGGATTGGTGATATAACTAGTCTGTGTGAGTAACAAGTGGAGGCGAATTGGCTGCGAGTTGTTGCTGAATGTATGCCGGCCTCGGAATGGACATGAAGGCGCTGAATGCATCACACTATTCTATATATAACTACAGTCGTAATTTTAGACAGAAATCCCCCATGCCATAGTAGCTTCCTGGGATTATATATATATATAAATATGCTTTTGTAGGCCAGATCCTTGCAGCTGGCTCTCGAGCTGGCTTGTTCTAGCAGCTGTGTGGGTCAGACCGCGAACAAGTTGAGCTGAACCCTAGTGAGAAAACAGCTAAAAATGAAAGATTTTTTCTCAACATTTCAACCAACCAGATGGTTGGTGATGACAACAAAGTTGTTAAGAGCAGACAAATGCTTCCATCAACAGTTCAGGAAAGGCTATATACTTTTATGGCTTCCTCTAATGTATGATGAAATCTTTGGCTATAAATAATGTGTCAGGCATTTGAATGATTAGCAAGTAAGTCAACACTACAAAACTAATAAGATAATATCTTTGAGGGCTCAGCTCAATGCATACATACAGTATACCATAATTACTATGCATCAATCGATTGATGTGATGATAATATGTGCAGATCTGAGACAACCATGGAACCTACTATATAGTAACTGGGCAGATATATAGAGTTATGTATACTCTGATATAATTGTTGCGTGTTGTAGTTTACCAATGGTCAAAGCTAAATTAACCATTTTAGATAGCTTTTTGTGATGTTGAAGGTGTCAGGTAAACTCCAGTTAGGGGCAGGCGATAAAAAGGTTATTTTTCAAAACAGGAGAGGAACATGCTTAGGCCCACAAGGTACAGGCTTAATCTACTTACCCCAGTAGATGCACCATATTATATATAATGCACATATCAATGTATTGCCCTACTAACCCCCACCTCCCACCCTTTCGGGAATATATAGGGCTATAGTGGGCACAACTGAATGTTAAATGCCCCATGGTAGGACAAACCTATTGTGTCAAATCTCCACCATTGGCTCCAGTTGCAACATGGGGGATTTGATATAGCATAGAAAAACTACTTGGGTGCTTAATGAATGATTGTCAAATGTCCCATAGTGAAGCAGCAGTTTCGCCTTGTAAAGCCCCACTTACAGGCTTTACATCCAAGGGGGGTGGTGGGGTAACACATTGGTAGGTGCACAATGAGTTTGCATCATAAACCTTGTGTTAAAATTTAGTCTGTCTTGCTTTTTTCATGCTTATAGCAGCTAATGTGCTTCAAACAATCAGGGCTGAAAAACTACAAATTGTCTTCTACTTTTATCTATCAACTATTCAATCACTGCTAGTTTATTAAAATTTCCTTTGCTGTTGTGTAACTTGTTTACCATTATGCTATAACCATTAGTCCCTCCTAGTTTATATGTCTCCTAGCAACAAAAATTGTTATGTCAACAATGTAGGTGAGAATCCAAAATTGGTCATCAACTGCTGCAGTATGCTGAATACATCTTGGGAATGGCTATGTGGGATGCTCACTTTAACAATAATCATAATAGTGGAATTAAGTTTTATAGTTAGCTGTGCCTTACCATACTGTATCCCTTTCTGTATATGCAGGGTGGATACTGATGTTGTGACTGTTGGCGGGTGAGTTTATGGTCAATGGACAAATTACGCAAATGGTGAAGAAAAATTAATAAGTGGTACCAAGACCCTACTGCTATATTATGAACTCTTGGTGGTACTTCATAGCCAAACACTAGTGTATCTGGCTTCTTGTGCTATTGTAGTAATTTTTTTAATTTTATGGGATCATCATAATGCAAATGTTTACTATTACAATATATCATGCTATCATTAAAGAGTTTCTATAACTGTGAGTTAAGTGCTGAAAGGTGATGCGCTCAGTGATGCTGGCTTTTTAAGTGAACACTGAAGTTTCAGAGGCACTGAAGGGCTGGGGCAGGATTAAAGACGTGCACGGGCAATGTAGCAGTAAGTTACTTCAACTGTATCACTACAGCGGGTATGAAACAGCTGGCTATAGCTATGTACGGCCCTGCATGGGCCGGAGTCATGCTATAACGAGTCGGTGGAGGCATACTGTGGCGAATTTAAAACAAATCAGTGACTGGACTCACAATTAAACCAAGAGTTGACAGCACAATGTCTATCAAATCAGCCAGCTCGCTATGGCTAATGACCTTGCCCACTTCCACACTGGTTGGGTTTGGGAATTGAGATGGGCGCCTCACACCTCGACGTCATGGCGGCAAGTTTGAATCTTCAAAGAGCACAAAAGCAATCTCATAAACTAACGAACAACTTTTAGCGAAATTAAATGTACAGATACATTGTGTAAAAAGCCCCTGATAGCCGCAGCCTTTTTACAATACGACTTCATGGTTGAAAGAAAATCGCTCCAATGGGATGCGATGACGAAGAAAATGAAAAAAAGAACGATGCACATTTGAATAAATAATTTAATTAATGCATTGTAAATGGGTGGGAGATGGAACACACTACTCCAACAATTCGCCTGACTTTTCCTGTGGTAGTTACTCATTATACAAAGGTTACATGCCCCTGGTTTCGAGGCGGAATCTTTTAGTAAGGCTGAGATTTCGCCATGCGGATTTTAAAAGATTGCGTAATCGATCCCTCATGTAAATGACTCACAGTAGTGGTCGCGTGTTTATTATTTTTGTGGGCGCACGCTTTGTTCTTCTTGGCCTCGCGACTCACTACCATGAGTCTTAATAATTATACAACCAAGTACTAAGAATAATACGAAACGCGGTTAAAATTACATCATAAATAAATAATTAATGTTTGAGAAAACTACGAGGCCTAGAGACATAAACTAACCGGGGATCGATTCGCCTGTGAAAGAAGGCACAAACGTATAATCGTTGCGCCCGTTCGTGCTGATGACTTGACCATACGTCAGTAACGTATAATTCTATATAACGCCCAGCACCACACCCTTGTTTAATTACAGATTGCGCGAAGGAGAAGGTTAGCGAATGTCCATGAAGTGACTTCAGGAGAGGGAAAGGCCACTTTACACGTAAACAAGAAGATTACAAGTAAGTTTTTATGTTTGTAACGTCTCAAGTTTCCATGCCAGCTGCCAGTCACATAAAAAGTTAATTAACAATACAAGAAAACATTAAAACACATGCCACTCTCTTTACATTATGAAATACATGTAAACAATCTTGTCCTGTGCAGATGGCATGGCGAACTTCCTTCGTGTTGGTGTCAGGAAATTCAATACATGCTTAATCTTTTTTGCCTTCACCTGGATTTGCTACTAGGTTCTGGCTGGCTTGGCTGTCTTTCTTTATCTGGTTCATCTGGCTTGCATACTCCTACAGTATTGTGTAGCTATCTCCTGCAAGTTGTGTATACATAATTATAGTGTGTCACCCGTCACTGTGCCATTGCTTCACCACTGATGAACCTTATTTAGTTCTAGTTGATGTGATACTTTACTGTATATTGGCTAATAATTTTTATCTGTTGATATTGCCTATAATGTATTGCTGCATACAATACTGCAATAATGCATAGTTCTCTCCTGTACGTTTTGTATACATAATTACATATACTGTGTACACATCACTGTGCCATTACCACAACAATTATGTACTGGCACTTAGCTACTGGTGGCCTTTAGTTACGATGCCACTATTGTGTTGTATCTGTCACTACTGTGACATATTGACTTGATTTTGGGATCATGCCTTCACCACCTAATAGCCTCACCAGGGGGGCTGTCACATTGGTGTATGTACTTGGTTGTATGTGACGCGGTCCTAGTAATAATAATAATAATAATATAAGCTGTTTTGGATGGGATTTCAAACCTTTATGTTAGAATAAGCACACTCTTTCTGTTGGAAACAGTAGGTGGGTTTCCATGGTTTTGACAGAAACCCCAGATTGTAGTGACAGAATATTAAAATACAACTGTAATTTTAGTGGCATGCAACTGCAGTCAACTAACATCGATTTTAACTAGTAAACCCTTAGTAACACTTTACCTTTCAACTCGCACAGTTGCCTGGCATTAAAATGCTAAGATACACTAATAGAGCAGTCACAAATCAGTTCTATTATAAATACAGCAAGGCTGGCTCTGGGGGGGGGGTGGTGGAGTAGGCCATGGCCCACCCAACATTCTCCCAACCACAGTTTGGACTAGTATGTTGTAGACTAACAATACAAGAAGCCATACAATTATGCGTGCAAGTCTGCTGCATTTTTACACTCGACCTCACCAAAACATCTTGTAAACTATACTAAGCACTAGTCTGTATTGCATAAATAGGTTGGAGGACTTAGATACTGTGCTACAAGTCCTACCAATCTCTCAAACATGGAGTACTGCGGAAAAGTCTTGGCAGGAGCATGCATCAAAATATTTGTGGGTGCCTTATTGTCTATGTGGTGCAATTTAGGCCACACCACTGATACAGCAACAGTATTGTGGTCATTATTCATCTAACATCTGGCCAATAAGCTTAGATTGAATGCTTATACATGCAGCTGTTAATGAACGAATTCAGTTTAGTTATTGATTGTAATATTGGATAACTATATGTCCAACTGAAATTAGGCTAAATATGCTTCTAGATGGCATTTCCTAGGTGATAATTTTAAAACGTTTCCTGAGGGAGCATGCCCCAGATCCCCCTAGCAGGAGCATGCTATGCATGCTGAGTGTACTTCACATACTACCTACCACCAACTATGAATGGCCCACCCAACCCAATTTGGCCAGATTGGGGGGCGGCCCTGTACAGCAATCAAAGTTACACAACTTCTGCATAGCATTGCATTGTGTAGTTAAATTGCTAGCTAGAGTGACTGATTGACTGCTGTATCAGAGTGTCTCAATCTACTTCAAGCATTGACTAATTCAAGCAGAGAAGCCACGCCCCTGCCCATATCAGTATGAGCTCTTGTGAAATTAAATAAGAATGGTAGATAAATGGTGAGTATGTCCAGAAACAATAGAGGGGCACGTAATTATGTCCTATTGTAAATAAACACCTTTAAAATTTATATTACTAACAAATAAGCATACCCGAATAAGCTGTGATCTTAGTGGCTGTTATCTCATTTCCCAAAGGTTTTTTGTGATGAAGAGATTGACACGATTGGTGAGTTTAACCATACATGTATTTGTGTTGTAAAGCGTAATTATAAAAGGTGTAATTAGCGCATACCATGCATGCCAGATAACATGTATTTTGTACAGTGGAATCTCTATCGTGACAGTATAGCTACAATTAGGGTTCCACCAATACAGGAAAATACCTACCGATCCGATACTGATACCTAGCAGTGTTATTCACCGATACAGATACCGATACTGATTAGTGACCATTAAGGAAATACATGAAAACGTTTTATTAATGATGCAAACAAAGTAGCTAATAACTATGCAGCTACACATATACACTTCATACAGTACATTATAGTATCATGTTAAACATACTTTCTTAATAATCATAGTCTAAAGCTTGTAAAGTTTTATTTAGAAAAATTAAATTACTCAACTTTGGTTGGTGTAAGATGGTTACGGAGTTCAGTACATATGTTACCTGCTGTGCTAAAAAGTCTTTCAGAAGCAACACTAGCAGATGGAGCACACAAGTAGTGTAAAGCCAGTTTAGTTAAGTGAGGTAAGTTGCCTTGATTTCTCTTCCAATATAATAGGGGGTTAGACTTTATTGATTCGGTTGGCTGTTTCAGGTAAGCATCAACCACCGATTGTGTAGATTCTGGGTAACTTTCAGTCTCTGAATTATCATCCATCAATTCATCTCAAAACTTCCACAACAGAGATGATTTCTTCTTATTGGTAGTACTACTGTGAGTACTGTCCACTCTTCGGCATTTGGGGGAAGCTCTTCTTCTTCAAGTGCTTCATGTGCAACCATAAGCATTTGTTTTGCAAGAGCTGCTGAAGATGACAACGAAAATACTTCCTGTTTAAATCTAGGATCAAGTAGAGTAGCAATAGCATAATATTTATTTGACTCCATGTGCTTGTAGCGTTCCTTCAACGATCTCAGCATTTCCCTCTTCATTTTCATCACACCATGGTCACTATCAGAGACTTCAAGTGACCTCATTATGCTGTTGACCCTAGAATAATGACACCTGCTGTTGCATAGTTGCCACTTGCGTCCCGAGTGGCTTCTTCATAAATTTGGAGAATTTTGACTGTTTTCTCAGCTAGAGTCCAATTGAGTTGTTTACTTCAATAGGAACTTCAAGCTCTACTCCTGCTGCTGTGATCACTACTTTTAGTTCTATTAGCCTTTCCAGCATGTAAAATGCTGTGTTTCACCTCGTGGTTTCATCTTGTATTAACCTTTTCGGAGACAAACCTAACTGCTTTTGAAATGTCAAGAGGCACTGAAGGGCTACATTGGAATGTTTGTAGTGCCCAACCAGTTTGTGAGCCTTTGCTGTTAGCTCCACTACAGCTGGTTGAACCTGACAGCCATCTTTAACTACCAACTACAAGGTATGTGCCAGACATGGAATACTAAATAAGTCGGCATCTCTTAATCCAGCCACAAAATTGCTTCCATTATCCCTCACAATAACATGAATTTCACTACTCAAATCCCATGATTCTAAACATGTGTTCATCATATTAGCAATATGCTCTCCAGTGTGGTGATCATTAAAAGGTGCCACATGTAAGCATACTTGCATCTGAAAGCATACTTGCATCTGAGTACAATCTTTTGTAACATAGTGGCACATTAGGCTAATGTAAGAATCTTGGACCACAGAACTCCAAATATCAGTTGTGACACTAATGTTGGACATGGACACAAGGGTATCTTTCATTTTTGAGCTAACTTGGTGGTACTTTTGAGGAATAAGTGTTTCACAGACATGCATTTGTCTGAAGGGAGCTGGTATCAAGGCTCCAAAACTTTCATCAATCTTGTAAAACAAGTGTGATGTACAATGCGAAAAAAGGCACACTGTCTAGAGCAATTATCTCACCTAGTTGTTTAGTTATTGCTTTAGCTTGAGGATGATCAAAAGAAGACGGCTGCATTTTAAACAATGACTCAAATAATGTTGGCTGCGTACTACCAACACTGCTGGTTTTATCGCTCTCTTTCTCTTTCGCCAACTCCTTTTCTTTTGCTATCAGTGTAGTGTATTCATCTTGATGTTTGGTCTCAAGGTGGTGGCGCATGTTGCTTGTATTGTAACTCATTGCTTCTTTGCCACCTCTAGGAATGCTGGCTTCACAAACCAAACAGGAAATCTTACTATCGTCGGTGACGTTCACCGCAAAGTAATCCTACACACCACTATGCTTTACACGGGCAGCCATGTTATAACTATCACGTACCACATGTTAGCAGTTTTTTTATTGTGGTCTCATCGAGTATTTTACCATGTAGCTATAATAAGAAACAAGGAAAGCAGTTTTACTCATAAGTTATACTTATGATATGTAGTTATATCAGTACCAAGGTGGCTTAATCACCGATACCAATTGTTACTAAAAATAACAAATATCAGTTCTGATACAATACCGATCCGAATATCAGTGTAACCCTAGTTAAAATTATTAGACATTGAACCAGAGTGAAAATTATACTGCTACCTATATATTAGGAGGTTGTCCGGAGATGACTTTGTAGCGTATGTACATCTCAGTATCTTGATAATTAATTCTTCACTTATAGTACAGTGAAAACTGGTCATTATTGCAGGGACAAAATTTTCTGGCCTAGCTTATTAAAGAGGTGGCTGCATTTTGCAGCCGTAAGCAATTAGTAAGAAGCATCTGCAAATGCAGCTGTTCTGGAGATGGATTTAGTGTGCGACAGCGTGTGAGACTCAGCACTGGCAGCAAGTAGACAACCAATCTGCTAGAGTGCCAAAGGCACTGCTCCAGATGTAGGTTATAGGATCACAGATGAGATATGTCCAAGTTGGATATTAGCCCAAAGTGTTAGAATTTTCATTTTTGTCCTTATAAGCTTGGGATGAAGAAAGTGATGATGTCATTATCCATAGGATATATTTTTAGAATATCCGTTTCAGTTTTACTATATAGTAGCCAAGCATAAGACAAAACACAGCATTCCAGTGGTTTAGTGGTGACCACAACACTGCCTGAGTAAACTGTGGTGAGTTTTCAGACTACTAGAAGACCTGGAATGCCTTCACATGAAACGCCAAATATTTAATGCCTGGCTTTCATCCACAGTGGACCTGTGTTGGTGGCCACTTGTACAGAAAAGTTGTACAGAAAGCTGCCTCTCTAACAAGGGCAACTTTTAAATTCTCCTGTGAGACTTCTATATGGTTAAATCAGTGCCTTGCTAAAGCAACTACCTGCTTATTAAGCAGAGGAATTTTGGCCCAAAAGTAACCATCTTACTGCACCTACTTATCTGATTTACTCAGGTATATATTATGGTAGCCATATCAGTATACTGTCTAGCAGTGACACATCATGAGTATTTATGTCACAATGCATTACGTTATCATCTATCTAAATACAATACCTAAATGTGTTATTTGTATACAGAGCAATCTGCCATAAGGTTGGCCATAAAGTGACCTGAGTGAGGTTTCAGTGTATATTGTTAGCCTGTTAACCATTAATATTGTTCACCATTATTAACGGTATGTACTTATATGCATTTTTACTTTTTGTAACTTTCCTCTTCAGGTTTACTGATGGGTATTATGCAGTATTGTTGACTTAATGTGGTGATTTGGAATGCTAAAAAAGGTACGTAGCATTTCTTGTATGCACATGTTGTAATGTGTCCACACATCTTAATTGAAGGGGCCAGTGACAAAAGGGGACAAGTGCCATTTAAAAGATTAGTTGACCATGTAATTGGAATTTTGGGACATAATTGAATTTTTGTAATTTTGCTAAAAGTTATATTGAGACTGCCACGAACTTTTAAACTCTGTTGTTTACTTAGTGACAATATTATTCACATGGTTAAACCAAGCCATTCTAATTTTTAGAAAATGGACAATCTAAAATGGTACATGTCCCCCTTTTTCCACTGACCCCTTCAATTATAATCTCCTACATAAATACTCAGTTCTATTGTGCCACTGGGTCGTAAGTGGGTTGAGTCTGGATCATCCAGGACATTTGGGTCACATTTGTCCTGGCCAAGTGGATCTCATCCTCTGACAGATGGTACAGGATCAGATCATGTGAATTAATTACAGTGGAGCTTGTCTATTGCCACCTTTGCTCAATAAGCAGGCAGCAATGTATACATTCTCACTTTGGAATTGGCTTTTTGAGAGAGGTTGTCTTTCTGTACTGGTGGCTATTAAGACAGGTTTCCTTGATTGTACTGATGGAGTGTACATACTAGAGATGTAACAATATCCTGTACTTAGTGTCGTTTGATAGTGATGCAATGGAAACTATGTATCATTGTACTTAATATATACTGTTGCAACTCTAGGACATATTTATAACAAGAATGTTGTGTTAACTGTTTAGACATACTGGAGCTACACCCACTCATCTGGATTCTACAAATGGAGTCATACCAACTCGTTGTCAGTGTACTTACTCCCATTGCTTATCTGTGTTTGGATGAATATGTCGTCGTGTGAGACCTGCTACCATGGTAGGTCACTGGAGAAGTGGAGACATTATTTTTATAGCAGTTACATCACAGTCATTAGACAATAGCAAGGTGAAATACTCATATTTGATTGGCTGTTTACAGGGATCTAATTTCTATAGATCCCTGCCCCTCAGGCAATGTTGCTAAAACTTGTACATTAGCTATACTGCTATACAAACATAATTCTTTTTGTACTATATTTGAAAAAAGAGTTACAGCATACTGTAACAGTAAGTAACATTAATACATTATAGATATGTCAGCCTGCCAGCTAGCCTATAAAATATGTATACCTGTACTACAAGTATACTCCATTACTGAGTGTCACTTTTGAGAGTAGTTATTAATAGTTATATATCCACAATAGGAGAAGTTAAAAACAGGAGCTGTACAGTGTCCATTGTACTCCAATGACACAGAATTATGAGTAATAGTATTACTGTCAACCTCAATGCTATGTAATCTTTTCTTGCCATTGCTTAAAATGTCAGACACTTATTCAAGCTGCTCTGTTGAACTCATTTTATAACTTCTGACAGCTTCTAAACTCCTGTGACCTGTTTTCTCCGTAATCTGTTGTTCATCCATGCAACCAGATTGGTGCAATCGAGTAGCAGTCGTTGGTCTTAAGGAATGATTAGTGCAAAATCCTGAGATGCCAGCTGTTTACACATACTTTATTGTGTCCATCAGGTTGGTCTGTAAACCAGCATTCCCTTTCTGGTTTAGGTAATGGTCTCAAGTAATATGTATGATCTGGACATTGACTATTATACTGCTTATAAAGCCGTACAAAACATCTTTCTGGCTGGTCAACATTGGCATGATGATAAACAGCCTTGGGTTGCATTTTCCTGCCTTTCAAGCCCCCTGGGAAATTCTTGGATATATCCTCTCTATATTCTAACTAGGTTCTTTCACCAGGTTTTTCTATTAAACGAATTTGAGCTGGGTTGTGACGTAGGTTTCTGTGTTCTTTACCTCCACGGAGAAAAAAGTAAAGCCCATTCATATCAACCATTGTGTTTAGCAAAGATTGTGGCGTACTGTCACCTAAGATTTGTTTCTGCCAGAGTATCTCTTCCTCTTCAAATGAGAGTGGGTCAGCTTTTCTTTGATTTGTTCCAACTCCTGAAGCCTGCAACCATTTCATCTCAGAATCCAGAACCATCCAAAATCGTAAAAACCCTTGTTCCTTAAAAAGTCAACATTTTGCCTGCCAATAGCTCTGAGGAACCTCAAAATTCCAGCACATATGTGATGAAGACTGTTGGGAACAAATTCATTTCCATCTTTTTCTCTTTTTTCCAGTACAAATGCACATAACCAATGCTGCAGTTCTTCAACCTTCATGTCTACGAGTTAAGGAATAACATCTCCAGTTGTCTCAGTTTGGTGTTTCACTCACTGTTCCCATAAAGTAGCACAGTATTTTGTGTCCACTTGGGTTCTTTCTGGCACTAATGTCTGAATTGCATCATTGATTTCTTTGCATGAAACAGGCTTCATAAATATTCTGCAGTTGGTAGTGGCTGATTTTGTGTTCTCTCATCTCGTCTTGTAATTAGCAGTTACTGTAATAGTACTAGTGGCCCGTAGCTCTGCGCTGGGACAAGAGTGTGCGCAGCACCTAACGTCAGTTTGGTAGAGCCAGTATGAATAGTGTTACTTCCATGGTCGACATTTCTCCACTCTTCTCGTACAGCTTCACGAAAAAAATCTAATTCCTCTTCCGTAAGTTCAGGTACGTAGCATGGGTGTAGAATTAATTATAGTCATCCCCAGACTAATAATATCCTTGTACTGCATCGGTGTTCCTTCATCTGAAATAAATTGGAGCAGTTCGTCACTAAGGAAGCAATGCAGTTCTTTTCTTTCTTGTTCAGAGGGAAGACTTGTCATTACAATGTACAGATACCCAACGTATAATGGCTGTCAAGGTGAACGAGCTATAGTCTAAATTAGTTAGACATTGAACCAATGGGCTCTACAGAATTTAGAAACCCTCTGGCCCTTAGTAGCACCCTCGTGCCACAGACCAGGATCTTTTGAGTTTGTAAATCCTGTAAACTCATATAGTTTGATGTCTAACTATTATTCATATTGTACAATTCTTACTTTTATTATTGTGAAAATTGTTGGGTATTCATGTTTCCTCTGTATGCTGTAACTACGTACATGTGTACCCATATAATTTTGTGCAGTGGTGCTATAAAATGCATGGTCACAATTCTAAATAAATGGTGGTTCTCCTTTTTAGGCTAGCTAGCTACATGCACTAATTGAATACACATACAGCTTGTTTCAACATCTGGTAATCGCAGTTGTGCTCTTGTCATTCTTTAAATTTGCGCCCTAAGAGAGCAAATCACATGAGGGTGACTAAATTTAAATTTCAAACTAGCCATTCTCGAACAATTGCATAGTTTTTTGCACACTTCTTTATGGCTACATGCACTGATTAACTACACTTACTATTCACAGCCCAATAACTGGTGACAACAGTTGTGTTCTGCATCATATTTTAAAATTCTTAAGCTGTTGCCTTAGAGAGCAAATTATATGGGGGCGACTAAATTCAAATTGCAAACCAGCCATTTTCGAAAACATATGTAACAATCTCAATGAAACTTTTAGAACAGGTTAAAGATACATTGCCCTACATGTCAAGCAAGTATTGCAATAAACAACAATATGGGTTTTGTATATGGCCTCTAGGCCAACTGAGGATGACTGAAACTTCATTTGGTACTGAAATTACAACTGTAAGGTAATGATGTATAGCGAAATCATTGATGTGAATGTTGAGGCGATTGAGAGAATATGGAAGCGTTAACAATCTTACCAGTACTTCTTTCCAACTGCCTTATGGAACGGGCGTGGGGCTGCCCGCATGCCACCCAACCGCTCCCGAGCAATTATACATTGTCAGCCAGCCCCACGCCATACTTAAGGCGGTTGTACTAGTTGACATGCACTAAATATCACAAACTAGGTACGACAAGCTACACACATACATGATTATTAATCACAATGGTATCAATACACAAGAAAGGCTCACCTTACCAGCAAAATATGTACGATTACTTCTGTTATTACACGAAGATAGAAAGCAGGATGGCGGCCTGTCCCTTTTTCACCCATCCGCCCCCGAGCTATGCATACAATACAGACAGGTCGCCATCCAATCCTCCCTTTTAAATGTACCTGTAATATTGAATCATGCAAATGCGACAATTCACTCTAGTCAAGCTTACCAAGTAGCTAAACAAAGAAGCCAGTTTAGTGGTCTAATTTGGGTGATAACTGGGCAACTGAGGGGTCACGGGATGGCAGGTCATCAGGTACCGAGCCGCAGTTGAAGCACATGCATTCACATGTAGAAGCAACAAACCAAACTTGTCTTGAATAACATTAACTGCGGCAATGGTGAAAGTTATGCAGCGGCATGCGTCAGCGCTCTCCAGTATGGGTAGCCATGAACATTTATGTAACAGTTAGCAATAGCTATCATGCAATAACAGCCACTACACTCATGCAGCAATACCTCAATTCAAAGCAGCAAGTAACATGCACACGGTGGCATTCTTAGAGCAGCAGATAACAAGCACGCAGCGGCACTCTTGGTACAGCCGGCAAATAACAGGCACGCAGCTGCACTCTCGGTACAGCAAACAGCACACACGCACGCACGCAGCAGCACTCTCAGTACAACAAACAACATGCACGCAGCAGCACTTTCAGTGCAATCATAACATGTACGCAGCATCACACTCTGTGCAATAATAACATGTACGCACCAGCACTAATAACATGCACGCAGCAGCACTCTCAGTGCAGTGGGCAGCATGCACCATCCATCCACAATAAATATTCATGTGATGATACTTAGCATGCTTCTAGTTCTAACAGGCATACAGGTTAGACCACTGATATGCAATAAGCAACGGGTAAAAGTTGTTGTCGAAGTCAAGTACACAAAGCTGTGATGATTACACACGCAAACAGTTCAAGGCTATTTGGTTAAAACTTGCCCAAATTTTCTTTGCCCAAATTAGTTTCAGTTTCCTATAAATTTACTTCCCTCAGTTGCCCGAGTATTCATCCTCTACACGCGGCACCAAGGTTATATTTTATATTAGTTTATTTATTTATTTTTACTTTTAACATTGGATAAGCAGTGGTTAACAGAATGTACATTTATGTTAACAAATACTAGCATATGGTGTGTCAGTTTAGCTGGTTAATGTGTCAATGCATACAGTCTGGGTCCCATTCTGGTTGGTTGTATGCGTCCATATGAGCTAATAAACGGTGAATAGCTGGAGTTCTTGATGGTTGGTAGTGAATATAAGACAAGTAAGTGTTGCTTGACCAGCGTCCAAGGCTTTTAATCATCCATGCTGGAAGACCGGCAGCTGCTGCGGTGGTAGCAGCACCTATTCTAAAGCTATGTGATGCATAGTCCATGTAATTAAGACCAGCCTGTGAAAGGAGCTGTCGAATTACTCTAGTGACTGCTGGACGGGACAATGGAGTAAACTTGCCGGCGTGATATAGAAAGGCATTAGGTGGTGTACTGGTGACATTTATTCTTCATCATAAGTTACATCATCCCAGCGGAGGTTAACATATTCACTTGCTCTGAAGAAGCCATAAAAGGCTGTAGTGAATGCTGACCACAGCATAAGCTTTTCTTGGAATGTGTAAGAGGACTGGCGGAGCTGCTCCTTTAAAGTGCGTAGGATGTTGAGGGTAAATTGTAATCTGTTCCGCTGGTTATCGCCCTGATGACGACGAATGCCTCTACAGACTAGTTGTAGGAGGTTATCTCTTGTAGGATCTTGATAACCGTTCTCAATATGGTCAAGGCGAATAGCTGCCAAGTACACTTTAATGGTCTTATAAGAGATGTGGCAAGCTTCATGTACACAGAAGTATTGTAGCGATAGAGAAGATGCTGGGTGGGTGTGGAGATTGTACTGGTCGCAAAAGGCGTGGAACTTTGTGAGGCCTGCACTGTACGTACGGCGTTTTGATTGGGCAACTCCATGATACCGGCATTGCAGGAGGCTTGCATGAAGGTCTGTGTCGGCCATGCAGGGGTGCTGTCCGGCCTCGGGTTGGCTGTTGGAGCTAGTTTCCAGAACCGGTCCATCTGAAAACGAGATAATGCATCTGCGATATCATTACAAACACCGGGGACATGCACTACACATACATTCAATTGGTGGTGCACTGCACAAAAGTATAACAGTCTTACTAAGGTCATAGTGTGTGCAGCACGAGTTGACCCCTTGTCCCAGATATCCACAACTGATTTGTTGTTGCAGTGAAATAGGATTTTACGATGCGACCAGAATGAGCCCCATGCATGTACAGCAGATACTATGGCAAACAGTTCCTTCCAGGTGATATCCATCTGTTGCTGTCCAACAAGCTTGCAGACATCTGCACGACCAGTATGCCCCCCAGCCACATGATCCTGAGGCGTCTGTATAGAGGTGCAGTGTTGGTGATGGTGTCCATTCATTTTTCAGGATGAGGCTTTTCCCTGACCATTTGGGTAAGTAGTTAATCCACCATTGGATATCCAGTTGTGCTTCAGTGGTTAAAGGGATGTGATGATTAAGTTTTTTCACCGTAGTGCTCAGGTCGATCATTCTACGGAGAAACATTCTACCCGCAGGGAGAACTTTGCAGCAAAATAATAGTTTACCGATGACTGAAAGCAGCTCCTTTTTAGTGCAGCTATCTTTATGGGTCATCCAATGAAGTTCATGAAGGAGATCTAGTTTCTTTTCAGGTGTTATGCTAGCTTCCATAGTAACTGAATTCCTAAAAATGTTAAGGTGGTGGAAGGGCCTTCCACTTTCGACATCTTAATGGGTGCATTGATCTTGTCACACAATGCAAACATAGCTTGCAGGTTCTGCTTACACACTGGGGAGTCGACGGGGCCGGCAGTAAAGAAATCGTCAAGGTAGTGAAGTAAATTTTGAACGCCATATGTGTGCTGTAAAATCCAGTGAATAGAAGTTGATAGTTCATTGAAGATGTGAGGGGCTGACCTAAGTCCAAAAGGTAAACATGTGTCTACATAGAATTGGTGACGCCAGCAGATTCCCAAAAGGTTCCAGTCTTTGGGTCTGACCGGGATGAGACGGAATGCATTTTTTTAAGTCTATCTTACTCATGAGAGCTCCAGGTCCTAACATGTTGATAATTCTATATGCGTCGTCTATGGTGCAGTAAGATAAGGAATATAACGATGGGTCGATGAAATCATTAATACTAAAATTGTGCGGTGCCGATAAGTAGTGCTGAGCGATAGTAAAAATTTTACTATCACGATAGTTACTCATTAAATATCACGATGGTGAATACTATCCCGATAGTTTATGAAACACTTTGCTCTTAACAAAGTCTTAGTTGTATAGCTATGATTTACAGTCATATAGAAAGTTATTTTGCATGCACAGGACATTTGTTAATTAACCCTTTATTACCGAATGGCTAATATATTGCCAAAAAATGCGTGTTACGGGTGCCCTTTATAAATGGAACCATAACTCTTTCGTCCTAAGGGCTATGAAGTTGAAATAATCACCAATTTGCTGAGTAGGCCCAGGCGTTTCTAATAAAGTTTAATGCAAAGCGATAAGAACAAGTATGGGGAACTATCAATACTTATAAACACACAAACACGCATCAAAAACAATTGTACCTGTTTAAATTTCGATAACTTTCGCTCTGAGCATCATGGTGTGTTCTACTAAGAATAAAACTACTCCTCACGTGATAAGGATTCTAAAAATATACAGTATGATGTAACCGGGGGTTATAACAAGATGGCGGCGTCCATCTTTCGCTGCTATGGCGAAGAATAACAATGCGCTTTTCTTCACTTCAAAGCGCGTGAGTTATGTGTTTTGTTGTAAGGTTTTTAGATGTTTGGGTAGAAGGGAAAGATGGCTTTCATATGGTATATAGCGTTCCGTGTTAATTAATGGGTGGGGTCCTCACGTATTGTGCAAAGATCACACAAGCCATAAAATTTCATTTCCTGAGGTTTTTCTGCGGTTTTACGAAATAACTTCGGTAGGAATGGGTTAACTGCGTGAGCGGCTGATGAATACGGACTTTTGGTAAAGTTTTTACAGGCCACTCCTTTGTAAGAAAGCTGGTAATAACAACTGTAAAACAGTATAGAAGGGTTGTTAATACCATTTCAATGCAGATCTGAGCTTATCATAACTATCACGATAGTGATATCCCTACTATCGCGATAACGATAGTGATTTACTATCACGATATATCGCACTATCGATACTATTGCTCAACCCTACCGATAAGTGATAAATAATTCGCCACCCTCCGTCATGTTTAGGCACAAGGCCTAAGCCAGAAGTGCGAAAGTTCGGGAGGGGTGGGTGTTGGAAAGGTCTAAGAATACGTCCTACTTTACACTCCTCAGTGAGGGGTGGTGTCAATTACTTTAGGCTGCTGAGATGCAGATTGTAGATTGGTAGCAAAGTAGGTAAATTGAGGTCCTTCGTAGCTGATTGTACAGCCATGTCGTAGATTATTGATAAGTCGCCTGACAACGGCTTTGTTAGGATGGTTACTTAACTCACGTTCAACAACAAACGGTCATAAGAGAGTCCACGGTACTGGCTTATTGATGCCTGGGATGCCTACGGGAGAGGCAGTTCCTGACCGGGTGGTCACCACCGCAGTAGTCACATTTATGGAGGTAATTGCAGTATGGGTGGTGGCAGACTGCATTGTTGTAGCCGTGGCAAATTGGCGGCTGCAGCTGGGCCCTTCTCAGGTGAGATGAATGCCCTGGGGCTCGTCGCCTAGTTCCTGGTCCGGTATTCGAAGTTCCCGAGTTTGAAATTCCAATGCTTGAAGATGACGGACGAAAAGGACATCTGTCAGGGAAATGATTAGTGGCGCCACAATGGGGGCATGGCCAACATTGTGATTGCATGGCTTTCGAGGTCATGCATTTCAGCCACTAATCTGTGTCGCGGGTATCCCACCTAAGGGATGGGTCGTTCGCAGCTTTGGTACGGAACTTTACATCGTAGTTGAGCCATTCTGATATAGGGTGATCGGAGTTGGCTGAAGTAATAATGCACTGGTACCGTATTAATTCTGCCGCACAAGAAGGGTTGAAAGCTGTGCGGACCGATAGGTATACATTCCAAGCCTCCATCCAACTAGCAAAGGAGGATATTCGTTGTGGGGAGGTGCTATGAGGAACGGCTGGCTGGACTGTAAAGGAGTTGTCATCAGAATTCAATCGAAGTGTGACTGATTGCTGGGACAAGGGGTTATGTATACTAAACATTGATTTAGATAGCAGACTTGCAAAATCAATGTACTCACCTCTGGCGATTTTATCTCTGACTCTAGTTGGGATAAACGGTAGCTGAGTCCAGGTGAGGTTGACTGGTAGCTGAGTCCTGGTGAGGTTGACTGGTAGCTGAGTCCTGGTGAGGTTGACTGGTGGCATAGGTGATGGCAGGGTAGGCAGAGCAGATGTGATTGTCGGTAGTGAGGCTCTAGCAAGTGTGGCACTAGGTGCTAAAGTAGCTGATGCTACTGCAGTAGTGGATGTAGCCATTTGAATTGGAGCTACCATGGTGGTGTGAGTTGGCCCCAATGCAACAGACAAGTTATCATCATCTACAGTGTTACCCTGGTTTCCTGCAGTTGTAGTTTGATGTTGCTGAAGATAGGTGGCCAGCTGTTCGACAAGTTGTTGTGGCAGGGCCAGAGCGCCAGAATGTGTGGATTGTGTGGTGGAATTTGCTGGTTGAGCATTGGAATTCGTTGTATGGGTAACGGAAGTTGTTGATTGAGAGCCCACAGAACTATTAGTATTTGCTACAGTGGTGGTTGTTTGTGAGCCAGCAGCACTCGCAGGATTGGTATTTCCTGGTTGAAGTGAAGACAAATGAATGTGGAGGCGGTCTACTAACGCAGCCTTGTTCCCTGTTGTAGCCAAATGGTAATGCTTAAGGTGTGACCTCAGTGCGTTTACCGTCAATGCTGCCAGTTGAGGCTTGGGAGCGCCTACTAGGGTGTAAGGCTCAGTTAGAGGGAGGTCCTGAGATTCGCGCCGGGTCACTGGCATTACAATAATGAAGTTACTACAGGTGTGAACATCAAATTCAAATGACACAACACAAACAAAAACCGACTTACACACTTGGAGCGTAGACAACGTTGGGTATGTATCCTAGTTGTGATTGCGGCTGAATTCAGCTGTTATTGACGGCGGAACTTTCGCGGTCCAACAAAATCCACAATATTATTAGCGACAGGCTTTCTCACAATTTCAGCAACGGGTAGTAGCTATCCCACAGGGTAATACGCCAGCAGCAATTCCGTTTCTGAGAATTTCTAAGCTTGCGATTTTTTTCACACTTCAGGCAACGTGGCGGTTCACGAGATACAGCACATTATGTGAGCTTGGGTTTAGATTTGAATCTCTCTTAGCGCCTGATAATTTCCAGCTACTCTTAGCACCTGATGCACTGGGTATGTTAACTTCAATTTATTGGTAATAATAAATTACATATACAGGGCAATCAATGTTCGAAATGCACAAAAGAACGCAAGGAATATGATTGCGGTTGCGTCTAACCGCATGCAAAAAAATGAAACCTCCCTTTTGATGTCGGCTACTTCAATCCCAAAACAGTCTTTGTGGATTTGCTTCACTGCTTGTGTGGTAGTTACTAGTAACATGATGAGTTTAACTCTAGAGTTTCAGAGGGATAGCGTAAAAGATGGGTGAGTTACAGACAGGCCAAATTTGACAACGTTCCTTCCTGTAAAATCCTCACGTGTAGTCGTCACGTCATTTATTGTCTGCGGTGTGTGTTTCTGCTTTACTGCCTGTGTGACTCACTACCGTGAGTCTTGATTCATAGTGCAAGAATGGTTATTATATGAATCTGGAGTTGCAATCAAGAAGAAGGTAACTGTTTAATACATTTTATCATGACCTATAAATGGCAGTGAGAAAACTAACGTCTACTCTTGATTAGCAGAAGGTTAATTTTCAGCAATTCGTGATCCGTCAGATCCAGAATTAACTTAGTAGTGGGTGGGACAGGAGGATGAGGAAAATAACTGAGGAAGCTAGCTACGGTGTACATGAGTAATGGACAGTTTGTACAGCTTTCTAATTGTTGTTCGTGAGTGTGGCCATCAATACGATAAAGTTGAAGGTGTCAATATCAAGTAGCCACTGAAGAACAATGATGCACAGTTTAGTAAACAATTTATGGATTGTATGATTATTGTAGTGGAATTACAAACGTTTGTGTGTTGCCATTAAATTGTTGTTATTTTTACTATGGTAACATTGTTGATAACTTTGTTAGTGGGGGTAATTGTGGTCTTCCAGTATCTATGTGGGTTGTGCTTATGGTTTATGTGTGCTTTATTACCATTCAAAGGAAAATAAGCACACTTTCCACTTTGAACATAGATGGCATCATACATTAAATACTAGTTAAAGCACCTTCACCTCCCACGCCCTCATGCTATTTTCTCCCATATTGCACTCGCTGCAGTGTTTAACTGGTTTAAAGTGCTTTTTGGTAGTCTTGTTCAGAGTGTACTCGGACTAAGTCAGTTTTCTACCATCAGACAATTGGTAAGTGTCTATATAGTACAAGTGTGGTCATAAAACAAACAGATAGTATCGTTTTGGCTACACTGTACTTCTGGTAATTTAAAATGTTACACAACGATGGTGTATTTTCCATACACAGTAATGTATAGTGTTGCACTGATAATCGGTTGAATAATCGGTAATAGCCGATATTAGGTGGTTTCACAAGTATCAGTATTGGCCATGAAGAGGAAATTATTTGTCGATAACCTAAACCCACATTCGCTCATTAATGACAGTAATAAACACGTGACAATATTACAAGAAAGCACTGAATGCAGAGGTAAGTGGTAAACATTTATTTGCTGTACCTGTTTATAACATTTAGGCTTGTTTATCTGTGAATAGTGTGGCTGCAAGGTTGTTGGCTACCCACGCAATTACCTAATCACTATTTGCAAAGGGTCTGGAATCCCATAAAACTCCATTTGAGAAGATGACTTCGGTGTTTTATAACTACTTGGCTTTCATTTCCATGAAAGGGGTTAGTGGCACACTGGTAGCAACCATTGTAGAATTGGCCACCCATGCAAGTAATTAAAATTATTACAAATACAGTAATGTTATACACACACATAAACTTTAGATGATTTTTGCTCCACCTCCCCTGACCTATAGAATTGAAGAATATCGGTAAATACCGGCATATCGGCAATAGGAATGGGTGAAAAATCGGTATCGGTAAATATGAAAATATGCATATCGGTACAACACTAGTAATATACTGTCCTTTCAGTGTTGTATGGAAATAAATAACAATGTTATTTGTTTGATCTTCGCCCATGTAAGTGCTTTAACTAAAAGTTGGAACACCAAACCTCAGGGGGACATGTACTACACAACTTCTTTGTCACACTAGTACATAACACATACTATAGAACTTCATGTGGTACACTATGATCAGTAACTTATACACTGTACATGTATTAGAGATACAACAATATATCAATACATCGTATATCGTATCGTTTTAAGACAATATTGCTGCATCGATACAAAGTCAAACCGTATGAATATATCACGTTGTGATATATCGACATATCGTGGCTTGTTAACATATGGCTAACAATCAAATTATTGTACATTGTGGTTAAATTTAGTAGTATGTAATGCTTCTCAAAGAAAATTTAGCACACTTACATATTTCTCTTAAAAACAAAAAACAACATTTAAAACAACATACTGTATACCATTACTTAGACTTCACTTTGTATCGCGCAATATATTGCTGTATCATGATACACCAGAGGCAATATGTCGATACGTCTACACACTGTATCGTTGCATCTCTAACATCAAGACACATGGTAGTGTGTCGTGCGGCCTAAGAAGCCAGCGTGCCACCCTTGAGTATATTAACAGGAAGAAAGAAAATGCAATTTTCACACCTATGTAGCTCTGTGATCCCTTATCCGATTGGAACCAAATTGGCTAGAGAGGTGCCGGCCAGCAAGGGGAGTCTACACACCAAATTTGAAGAAAATCGCTCCAGCCATTTCCGAGATACGAGCGAACAAAATTTCGTTTTAATTTCTTCGTTTTTTTCTTCTTCTACTTCTTCATTTCGTCACTTCGCAAAATCCGCCATAAAACACGAATGCATGCTCGGATCGGGCTGAAATTTGGCACACTTAAAGGGCTCACTAAGGCAGATCTCTGTACCAACTTTAGTAGGAATCCGATGAACATTCACGGAGTTATGACCGATTATTTGCATAAAATAAGGTCGAAGGTCTGTCACGACTACAGGGTAAACTCCTTTGAGGAATCAGTTGAAAATTGATATGTAGGTGGAACAACCATCGTAGGAGTGCCTTTTTGTGGTTTGAAAGGAATCGAGATAAAGACCATGGAGATATGACACAAAACCTGACCTGTGTCAAAATTACGCGATCGATTTTTATGAATAAAAAAACTATTAGTTTTCGTGTCTACCAGGCAAACCACTTAGAGCAACGAGCTGAAAATCAGTATGTAGCTGGAATAATTATCATAGAAAGTCCTTGCAGTAGTACAGAAGAATCGGATTACAAACCACTGAGTTATGATTCGAAAGACAACTACGTGTAGCAAATGCGAGATCGAGATACTCTAATAGAACAGTCACCCTAATAAAGTATTCAGCTGCATTTATAATTTACTCAATTATATTACATTGCAAGTTATTCTGCAGGGAATTCAGCTACAAACAACTCACGCTGTAGTCAGATCAGCCAGAAGAAGGTACCTAATAGAGAGTTCAGCTACAAAGACACCATCATGTAGAGAGTTCAGCTCAAACAAATTGCCCTGTAGAGAGATCAGCTAGAAGAAGTTACCTTGTAGAGAGTTCAGTTACAAAGAAACAATCATGCAAAGAGTTCAGCTGCAAACAAATCACCCAGTAGAAAGTTCCGTTATGAACAGACCACACTGTAGAGAGTTCAGTTAGAAACAAATAATCTTGTAGAGAGATCAGCTAGAAGAAGTTACATTGTAGAGAGTTCAGCTACAATGAAACTACCATGTAGAGAGTTCAGCTGCAAACAAATCACCCTGTAGAGAACTCAGCTACAAACAAATATGCCTGTAGAAAGATCAGCTAGAAGAAGTTACCTTGTAGAGAGTTCAGCTACAAAGAAACCACTATGTAGAGAGTTCAGCTGCAAACAAATCACCCTGTAGAGAGTTCAGCTAGAAACAAGTCACCCTGTAGAGAGATCAGCTAGAAACAAGTCACCCTGTAGAGAGTTCAGCTAGAAGAAGTCACATTGTAGAGAGTTAGCTGCAAACAAATCACCCTGTAGAGAACTCAGCTACAAACAAATATGCCCTGTAGAAAGATCAGCTAGAAGAAGTTATCTTGTAGAGAGTTCAGCTACAAAGAAACCACCATGTAGAGAGTTCAGCTGCAAACAAATCACCTGTAGAGAGTTCAGCTAGAAACAAGTCACCCTGTAGAGAGATCAGCTAGAAACAAGTCATCCTGTAGAGAGTTCAGCTACAAGAAGTCACATTGTAGAGAGTTCAGCTACAAAGAAACAACCATGTAGAGAGTTCAGCTGCAAACAAATCACCCTGTAGAGAACTCAGCTACAAACAAATATGCCCTGTAGAAAGATCAGCTAGAAGAAGTTACCTTGTAGAGAGTTCAGCTACAAAGAAACCACCATGTAGAGAGTTCAGCTGCAAACAAATCACCTGTAGAGAGTTCAGCTAGAAACAAGTCACCCTGTAGAGAGATCAGCTAGAAACAAGTCACCCTGTAGAGAGTTCAGCTAGAAGAAGTCACATTGTAGAGAGTTAGCTGCAAACAAATCACCCTGTAGAGAACTCAGCTACAAACAAATATGCCCTGTAGAAAGATCAGCTAGAAGAAGTTATCTTGTAGAGAGTTCAGCTACAAAGAAACCACCATGTAGAGAGTTCAGCTACAAACAAATCACCTGTAGAGAGTTCAGCTAGAAACAAGTCACCCTGTAGAGAGATCAGCTAGAAACAAGTCACCCTGTAGAGAGTTCAGCTACAAGAAGTCACATTGTAGAGAGTTCAGCTACAAAGAAACTACCATGTAGAGAGTTCAGCTGCAAACAAATCACCCTGTAGAGAAATCAGCTACAAACAAACATGCCCTGTAGAAAGATCAGCTAGAAGAAGTTACTTTGTAGAGAGTTCAGCTACAAAGAAACCACCATGTAGAGAGTTCAGCTGCAAACAAATCACCTGTAGAGAGTTCAGCTAGAAACAAGTCACCCTGTAGAGAGATCAGCTAGAAACAAGTCACCCTGTAGAGAGTTCAGCTAGAAGAAGTCACATTGTAGAGAGTTCAGCTGCAAACAAATCACCCTGTAGAGAACTCAGCTACAAACAAATATGCCCTGTAGAAAGATCAGCTAGAAGAAGTCACCTTGTAGAGAGTTCAGCTGCAAATAAATCACCCAGTAGAAAGTTTCGCTATGAACACACCACACTGTAGAGAGTTCAGTTAGAAACAAGTCATCTTGTAGAGAGATCAGCTAGAAGAAGTCACATTGTAGAGAGGTCAGCTACAAAGAAACTACCATGTAGAGAGTTCAGCTGCAAACAAATCACCCTGTAGAGAACTCAGCTACAAACAAATATGCCCTGTAGAAAGATCAGCTAGATGAAGTTACCTTGTAGAGAGTTCAGCTACGAACAGATCACCCTGTAGAGAGTTCAGCTACAAACAAATCACCACGTAGAGAGTTCAGTTACAAAGAAACCACCATGTAGAGAATTCAGCTGCAAAAAAATCAATCACTCTGTATAGAGTTCAGCTAGAAGAAGTCACCTTGTAGAGAGTTCAGCTGCAAATAGATCACTCAGTAGAAAGTTCCGCTATGAACAGACCACACTGTAGAGAGTTCAGTTAGAAACAAGTCATCTTGTAGAGAGATCAGCTAGAAGAAGTCACATTGTAGAGAGTTCAACTACAAAGAAACTACCATGTAGAGAGTTCAGCTGCAAACAAATCACCCTGTAGAGAACTCAGCTACAAACAAATATGCCCTGTAGAAAGATCAGCTAGAAGAAGTTACCTTGTAGAGAGTTCAGCTACAAAGAAACCACCATGTAGAGAGTTCAGCTGCAAACAAATCACCTGTAGAGAGTTCAGCTAGAAACAAGTCACCCTGTAGAGAGATCAGCTAGAAACAAGTCACCCTGTAGAGAGTTCAACTACAAGAAGTCACATTGTAGAGAGTTCAGCTACAAAGAAACTACCATGTAGAGAGTTCAGCTGCAAACAAATCACCCTGTAGAGAACTCAGCTACAAACAAATATGCCCTGTAGAAAGATCAGCTAGAAGAAGCTACCTTGTAGAGAGTTCAGCTACAAAGAAACCACCATGTAGAGAGTTCAGCTGTAAACAAATCACCAGTAGAGAGTTCAGCTAGAAACAAGTCACCCTGTAGAGAGATCAGCTAGAAACAAGTCACCCTGTAGAGAGTTCAGCTAGAAGAAGTCACATTGTAGAGAGTTCAGCTGCAAACAAATCACCCTGTAGAGAACTCAGCTACAAACAAATATGTCCTGTAGAAAGACCAGCTAGAAGAAGTTATCTTGTAGAGAGTTCAGCTACAAAGAAACCACCATGTAGAGAGTTCAGCTAGAAGAAATTACCTTGCAGAGAGTTCAGCTACAAAGAAACCATCATCTAGATAGTTCAGCTGCAAACAAATCACCTGTAGAGAGTTCAGCTAGAAACAAGTCACCCTGTAGAGAGATCAGCTAGAAACAAGTCACCCTGTAGAGAGTTCAGCTACAAGAAGTCACATTGTAGAGAGTTCAGCTACAAAGAAACTACCATGTAGAGAGTTCAGCTGCAAACAAACACCCTGTAGAGAACTCAGCTACAAAAAAATCGCCTGTAGAAGATTAGTTAGAAGAAGTTACCTTGTAGGGAGTTCAGCTACAAACAAATCACCCTGTAGACAGTTCAAATCACCCTGTAGACAGTTCAGCTACAAAGAAATCATCATGTAGAGAGTTCAGCTGCAAACAAATCATCCTATAGAGAGTTCAGCTATGAAAAGATCACCCTGTAGAGAGTTCAGCTAGAAGAAGTCACCTTTTAGAGAGTTCAGCTACAAAGCAACCACCATGTAGAGAGTACAGCTGCAAAAAAAATCAATCACTCTGTAGAGAGTTCAGCTAGAAGAAGTCACCTTGTAGAGAGTTCAACTGCAAATAAATCACCCTGTAGAGAATCCAGCTACAAACAAATCACCCTGTAGAAAGATCAGCTAGAAGAAGTTACCTTGTAGAGAGTTCAGCTACAAAGAAACCACCATGTAGAGAGTTCAGCTGCAAACAAATCACCTGTAGAGAGTTCAGCTAGAAACAAGTCACCCTGTAGAGAGATCAGCTAGAAACAAGTCACCCTGTAGAGAGTTCAGCTAGAAGAAGTCAGAGTTCAGCTACAAAGAAACTACCATGTAGAGAATTCAGCTGCAAACAAATCACCCTGTAGAAAGTTCAGCTATGAACAGATCACCCTGTAGAGAGATCAGCTAGAAACAAGTCACCCTGTAGAAAGTTCAACTAGAAGAAGTCACATTGTAGAGAGTTCAGCTACAAAGAAACTACCATGCAGAGAGTTCAGCTGCAAACAAATCACCCAGTAGAGAGTTCAGCTATGAACAGATCACCCTGTTGAGAGTTCAGTTAGAAACAAGTCATCCTGTAGAGAGATCACCTAGAAGTATCACCTTGTAGAGAGTTCAGCTACAAACAAATCACCTGTAGGGATTTCAGCTGCAAACAAATCACCCTGTAGAGAGTTCAGCTACAAAGAAATCATCATGTAGAGAGTTCAGCTGCAAACAACTCATCCTGTAGAGAGTTCAGCTATAAAAAGATCACCCTGTAGAGAGTTCAGCTATAAGAAGTCACCTTTTAGAGAGTTCAGCTACAAAGCAACCACCATGTAGAGAGTTCAGCTGCAAACAAATCACCCTGTAGAGAATTCAGCTACAAACAAATCCCCTGTAGAGAGACCAGCTAGAAACAAGTCACCCTGTAGACAGATCAGCTAGAAGAAGTTACCTTGTAGAGAGTTCAGCTGCAAACAAATCACCCTGTAGAGAATTCAACTACAAACAGATAACCCTGCAGAGAGTTCAGCTAGAGTCAAGTCACCCTGTAGAGAGAATCCTGTAAAGAGTTCATCTACGTACAAGCAGATCACCCTGTAGAGAGTTCAGCTACATTTCAAGCCACCTAGTAGAGAGATCAGCTGTAAATTATCTTGTGGGGATTAATTGGCATATAATAAATATATGCAAGAGTTCATAATATAATGAACTCTTGATATATGCATTATATATATATAATTTGTACATTTACTGATAAAATCAGAATGAGTTAAAGTATTTATAAAATCTGCTTCATCTTTTTCTTTTTCCTGTGGTAAAGAAAAATATATAGGTTAAAAAGCCCCAAAGCTGGCCATAGGCCAGCTTTGGGGTATGCAAATACAAAAAGAAGTGAAATCTAATCAAAAACAGCCAAGCTGTAAAAAAAGGAGTGCGGCCCTTGAAAAGGCTATAATGAAAAAAGATGTGAAATCCAAGGTGGCGGCCAAGAAATGGCTGTTATGGTAGGTTAATGGTAAAAATTTTAATAACAACAATTCAGGTGAATTTGGTGCCGCTTGGTCTTGGCACAAAATTCACCTGAATTGTCGTTATTAAAATTTTTACCATTAACCTACCATCACAGCCATTTCTTGGCCGCCACCTTGGATTTCACATCTTTTTTCATTATAGCCTTTTCAAGGGCCGCACTCCTTTTTTTACAGCTTGGATGTTTTTGATTAGATGTAGATAACATGACTAAATGAAGTGTTATACTGAAATGTTACCAACACACATCAACTCACCACGTTTGCCCTCCTTAATCTTTTTTGAGCCATGGGTACACGCTATCTACAATGACATACAATACATTAACTGATGTACATACACACATGACCAGCAGTTACGTATAACATACAGAATAATGAGAAATACACTATACATCATACAGGTAGCTATATATGCTGTTAACAGCCTGCTAGTATTATGGTGTTGTATAAACAAATTTCAGCTGTATATGTACAAAAGATTGAGGAACATATTTTTTGTGGATTTTGCAGTTTCTTTACTATCCACAGAAGTTTCGTCCACAATTATCAAGATTAGCTCTATGCTGTATAATACAGTACTGCTCAAATGTAATGTCATCTCGTGACAGTGCAAGCAATTAAAAAACTTGCTAATTAAAGGGCATGGTACCTACTTTGTTTGCGAGTATTCATCCCAAACGAAACAGGATGAACACTTGCCAGTGATACGGCTATCACGCCCTTTAATTAGCAAGTTCTTTAATCACTTGCACTGTTGTGAGATGATGTTACATCTGAGCGGTACTGTAGGTAACCTGATCAAGTGAAAAACGAATGACACACAAAAAGAAAAGTACAAAAATCTTAACCCAGAAAAAAAAACAGTGTACTTTGAAAATTTGTACACACAGTATATTGTAATGTTCATGACTAAATCAGATATGGAACAATAGGAAGCAATCACGTGTAGCCCGGCTCTTTTATTCTCACGTCACTTATCGATTAAAAATTGTATGAAAATGAGTGCTCCAGGTACTTATAATTTCTCTAGCTCACCAGAAAACATAACTTGGCACATCCATATATTATTTTGAAAAACTGTACTGTAGTAGCAGAAGTCCATAAGTGTCTTGCAGAGCTTATGGGCTACTACGAAGTGCTTGTAGCTACATAACAATGTGTAGCTAAAAATCTTAATAATTATGTAGATAAAATTTATTTGGCAGTTAAAAATCTCTTACTAGACGTTGCTACTGTAGCTGGCTAGACCTTGAAATTCTGTCACCAGCTAATTATTATGGAATTTAATGCCTGAAAATGTTAAAGTTACAAGTACATGAAAAAATTAGGAATTTTCAGCTAGAGTAGGGACCATAGCACATTGATAAAAAGTACTGAAACAAGTTGGAGTAGTCCATGATATTAAATCACTGTAAAACAATAAGAAGTGTTGTATCCCTACTGTGCTTAAGTAGGGATATAACATTTCTTATTGTTTTATAGTGATTTAATATCATGGGCTACTCCAACTTGTTTCAGTACTTTTTATCAATGTGCTATGGTCCCTACTCTAGTTGAAAATTCCTAATTTTTTCATGTACTTGTTTGTAACTTTATTTGTAAATAATTTTATTATGATTGGTGAACCCACGCATACCGCATCTGAAAACATACCGCACGCCCCAGCTACATTGATTATCGCCTGTATCCGTTACGCTTCGTTGTCAGCTATGTTCAACCCGTTACACAGCATTTCGAATCAAGAACTGTTCGAAAAGCACCTCTGCAATCAAAATAGCCACGATGAAAAATACGGACGATTTCCGTTTCGAAGGGAAGCCATCACGTGCTCGCGCCACATCGACACCTTTCCCTGTCAGCAAAGATAAATGGAACACAAAGGAGGACACTGGTAAGTCCATGAAAAATGCATTGCACATACTGCGGTATGCCAAAAGGCACCTGTCGGGCCAAAGCGACGTCGAACAGTGAAAAAATCAAGCCCGTAGCCTTAGCGGATATAGAGTTACGCTTGTCACAAGGCGTCAGTCAGTCAGTTAGTCAGTAGAAAATTCCGTTGAATAAATTTTTTAAAATTCCGTAGCAACTTGTTGAAAGCATTTCGGGTCGACCTGAAAGCTTGTTTGGGCTTAGTTTTACCTCACCAATACTGCCTCATCGTCGTAAGGGAAAACCGAGGCTGGTTTTTGGGTGATATTATTTCATGGGCCACGCCTACTCCTTTGTGGTCCGTACTATACAGTTACTATTGTACTGTATGATACATGTACTGTAGGTGTGATGTTTATGATAATTAGATGGGTAGCTTTATCACTGACAATGTGTGGTGGTACAGATCCTAAAGAATATTGAACTCTTGTGTATATAGTCCAGTATAAGTCCTTATAAACACAAACTGTGTTTCCCAGTCCGTGGGATATGAGCTTACCAACGTTAGTCATACCTTAGAGTCTGGTCACTTTCTAGGCAACAAAAGGACACGGGTGGGTGGATGATCAGGACTTCAGTACTATAGGCTCTTGTATATACATTATAGCTACACCAGTAATGTATAATACTGTGATGACACACTGTATAGTATTATTATTTGTTCAATTTAGTCAATTCATGTTGAGTTTAGTGTAGCTATTAACCAAGCTTAACCAACATTCTTACAGCATAAGTAATTATGCTTCTGCAGAAATGCACTAAGAAAATTGTTGATGGCTAGCTATATACACTGCTCTAAAACAAGTGTAACAGTAGTTGTTAACTGAACACTATTTATAGGCACTTATTGTATGTTGTTGTAATTGTGCACTTGTATGCATGCGTGTTGAATATTATTAGAGTCGGTCAGGTGCATTAATTGGAGTCATAGTGGACAGCGTGGTGCTTGCTACGGGACGGGAAATCAAGTGCAACGCCGGGTCCAGGACAACAGTGGAGGTCTTACTGAGATACGAAATAGATTGATTACTGATTTTAATGACTTTTTGGTACCTGCGGAATTCAGGAAGACAGCCAGCAAGGTGTCAAGATTTTATCTCCAACTCTCAGTAGCAAGAAAGTTCAGGTCGCATGAGTTTTTTTTCCCTTCATTTCAAAACTGTGTTTTATCCATTGGTTAATGGAAGGAAGCATGGCAGAAGGCAGCAACGTGGTTGATAACACGTCTGCCCCAGGTAGAACTCACGTGCGACTCCCGCTCAATTCGACGAGCATAACAGCTGGCCAGCTGCGTCGATTAGGCCTAGCGTTGGGCATAACAATATCGGGTTCAATCAACGACCAGAGGTTGGTGGTCGAGGGCAAACTAAGTGACGAAGGTCACGACCCTTGTAATATTCAGGTGGCATTCGCGGAGTACTTGAGTGAAGCCGCATTTGTGTTGTGCGACTAAGAGGGAGAGTTTTTGACTGTCCCAGTGACAGCATCCACAACTGAAGTCACACCTGAAGTGGCTGTACGTGAGAGTGAACACTCCAGTGAGGAGTCAGGTGATGAGCCTGATGAGATAGAAACACTGCGCCAGACAGTGGAGGACATTACTACCGAGCGGGATGCACTGCAGGCGCAACTACAAGAAGTTACGCAAGCACTTGAACAGAAGAAGGCACGCATCAAGGAACTGTGGAAGATAAGTTGTGGGCAAGTTGAGGAATTTGATGCAATGGTGGTAGCTAAAGACAAACAGATTGCAGTGCTGAAAGCCCAGTTAGCTGCACAGAAGCAGCAGAGAACTCCCAGTTCTTCAGATGATGACTCTGTGTCATCGATGACTGTGTCAGTTTTGGAGAAGCAACGACATAAGGATAGTAGGCATGGTCGTGCACCACCTATTGATTTGTTTAATGGTGAAGATCCGTCAGTGCGGTTGGATGATTGGCTGCCAGGACTTAATTTGGCTTCACGATGGAATGGGTGGACACCTGAGGAGAAGCTAATACAATTGGCTGGGCACTTGAGAGGGCGCGCTGAGGCTGAATGGAACCTATTAGGAGACGATGAGACCAGTGATGTTGAAACAGCGGTCCATAACTTGAGAGAGCATTTAGACCCCTGCAGCAAGTTGCTTGAAGGTTAGGATTTCTGACGCACAGTGCAGACTGATAATGAAACAGTGGCTGGCTACATATGCCAATTGGAGAAAGCTTTTTGCATTGCCTTTGGCAATGACAAGCTTGGTAGGGAGACTAGAGAAACCATGCTGTATGGTCAACTGCAAGAGGGGGTGCATTTGGGAATCTTAAGGAGTGCCAGTGTCTCTGGAGCTATGTCATATAAGGAGTTGTGTATGGCTGCCAAGAATGAAGAACAGCGTCAAGCTGAACTGAAGAAGTGGCACACCAACAGCAGGTCCCAAAGTGGCTTTACTAACAAGGGAAGGTATGATGACAAGTCCTCTAAAGATAAGTCTTTTAAGCCCAGTCAGAACAGTAGAATGCAGGCCAGAGGTAGTAGTCAGACGAATAGTGGTAGTAATGGTAACCCTACATATCAGCAGCGATGCTATTTGTGTAACCAACTAGGCCACATAGCAAAGTACTGTAAACAGAGTAAGAGTAAGGAAACAGAAAGCAGTGGGGGGAGTAGCCAAGTAACTACGAGGCCAAATGAGAATGGCTCAACTGTTCGCAGTCCGGAGGATCCACATACATTTCTGTATTCAGATTCTGATAGTAGTGTGGATACTGTTCGGGTCAAAGACAAGGGCAGTAAGCCTCAGTATGTTAATGTCCAGGTACAGGGTGTGCCCACCTCAAGTATAATAGACACTGGTGCGGACATCACCATTATGGGTGGTGAGCTATTTAAAAAAGTGGCAGCAGCAGCAAGATTGAAGAAACGTGATTTTAAGAAGCCTGACCGTGTACCTCGGACTTATGATAGGAAAGAGTTTCTGTTGCATGGTAGAATGGATCTAGAGATCATTTTTGATGGCAAAGTACTGTGCAGTCCCATTTATATCAAGATGGATGCCCATGAACAGCTACTACTTTCAGAGGGAGTGTGTAGTCAGTTAGGCATTGTGGAATACCACCAGAATGTTTGACAAGGCAGGAAGTTACCATGTGCTCCTGATACTTCAGTTGTAGTGGCAAGACAGGTACGAGTACTCAGAACTACAACACTTCCAGCTGGACGAGCTGTGAGAGTGGCTGTGACAGTTAGTGATAGCAAGGAACAGTCTAAGAGTGGTCCACTACTGTTAGAGGGAAGCTGTGATACCTCAGGAGTGACTGTACACAATTCACTTGTTCAGCCAGATATGAATGGAAGAGTGATTGTAACAATCCAGAATGATACTGGGTTTACAGAGAGACTTACAGGAGGGTCAGTACTGGGTCAGGTTACTGATGTACTTAAAGTTGTGCCCTCAGATCAAGGTGACTCAGATGTTGGTGCAGTAGTCGGACAGGTTAGTAGCGACAGTAATTATGATGATGCTGTATTGCAGGAATAGAAGAGACTGTTGGATGAGAGCTTTGGCCATATTGATTTACTGTCAAGACAAAAGGACCTAATGCACCAACTTCTTTGTGATCACCATGATGTGTTTGTCTTATCAGATGGAGAACGGGGTGAGACAGACTTAATACAGATGGAAATTGAGACTGGGGACGCACGTCCCGTCAGACAACACCCACACAGGATACCATACTCAGCTAGAGAGGAAGTGGCAAGGCAGTTGAAGAAGATGCAGAAAATGTCAGTGATTCAGCCCTCCAAGTCACCATGGTCAAGCCCAGTTGTCCTAGTTAGGAAGAAGGATGGCACCCACAGGTTTTGCATTGATTATCGCAAATTGAATAGTGTCACAAAGGCTGACACTTTTTTCACTGCCCAGGATTGATGACCTCCTGGATCAACTTGGTAAATCGGAGTATTTCTCAACCCTAGACCTTGCTGCTGGCTTTTGGCAGATCAAGGTACACTCAACTTCACAAGAGAAGACTGCCTTTGCTACACCTCAGGGACTCTTTGAGTTTCGAGTCATGCCTTTCGGCTTGATGAATACTCCCAGTGTTTTTCAGCGGTTGATGCAACAGGTCATGACGGCTGTTAACCCAGTGGATGGTCCCACATTTGTGACTGCATACATTGATGATCTGCTGGTGTTTTCCTCCTCCCTCACAGAACATTTACACCACTTACGTCTTATCCTAGAAAAGTTGAGGGAAGTTGGATTGAAACTTAATCCTGCTAAATGCTGTTTTTTACGTAAGGAGGTAGAGTACTTGGGACATGTCTTAACTCCTTTAGGTGTCAAACCTAATGCTAAGTTGGTTGCTGCTGTTCAAGACTATGTTCCACCACAGAATATCAAAGAGTTAAAGCGATTTTTGGGGTTGGCCTCCTATTACAGAAGATTCATACCTAAGTTTGCCAAGATTGCCCATCCATTGCACCAGTTAACTCGCAAGGATGTTGACTTTCGGTGGACCAATCCTTGTGATGTGGCCTTCCAGCAGCTAAAGCAATGTCTGGTTAGCTGTCCAGTGTTGGCTTATCCCAGTTTTGATGAAGATTTTGTCCTGGAAACTGATGCGTCAGTCATGGGTCTGGGTGTCGTGCTTGCACAACTTCAGTCTGATGGTTTTGCTCATTCCATTGCTTATGCCAGCCGTGCATTATCTTCATCAGAATGCAATTATAGTATTACAGACTTAGAGACACTGGCCGTAGTTTGGGCATTGTCTCATTTTCACTACTACCTCTATGGGCATAAGGTGACTGTGATAACTGATCACACGGCAGTTAAGGCGATCTTAGATGCACCAAACCCATCAGGACGTCATGCTCGATGGTGGACAAGAGTGTTTGGCCAAGGCATCAGGGAAGTGTCAATTGTCCACAGAGCTGGCAAAGAGAATGTTGCGGCAGACGCCTTGTCAAGAAGCCCATGTGGAGAGTCACCAGTAGAGGGCATTGATCAAGAGAAAGTGCAAGTAGCCACCGTTAGTTCCATCTCTGGAAATATTTTAATCAGTCATAACTTGCTATAGCCATGTAATGCTGTGCCACCCGCGTTACAAGTAGAACAGAGAAAGGATCCTTCTATTACTGTAATGATTGATTATTTAGAGAAGAAGCAGCTGCCAGGAGACACTAAGCAAGCTCAGATGATTGCTGCGAAAGCACATTCTTATTGTGTTCTAGATGGAATACTTTACCTCATCAATGGAAAGAAGAAGTGTTGATTGGCCATTATCCCTCAACAGTTACGTACACAAGTGTTGGAGCAATACCATGGTGGACCTCCGGGTGGTCAGGTAATCGGTTATACAATGTATTAAGTAGTCAGTGGTATTGGGATGGCATGTATACTGATTTTCTGAAGTTTTGTAGATCATGCCCCCAGTGTGCTATTGTTTCAGGAGGGGAAAGAAATGGAAAACAGTCTTTACATCCTATTCCAGTGCAAAGGCCATTCCAGATACTAGGACTGGACATAATGGATTTGCCAGCCACAGAACGAGGCAATAAACATGTTGTTGTCTTTCAGGATTATTTCACCAAGTGGCCTATGGTCTTCCCAGTGCCAGACCAGAAGACATTGAGAATTGTAGAATTGTTGACAAAGGAAGTGATTCCATTTTGTGGTGTTCCAGAAGCAGTGTTAACAGATAGAGGTACGAACCTGTTATCACATTTGATGTTGGACATTTGTTCTAAGTTGGGAATCACTAAGATGAGCACTACGGCATACCATCCTGAATGCGATGGTATGGTCGAGAGGTTTAATCGTACCCTTAAGTTTATGCTCCGTAAACATGCTGACAAGTTTGGAATGCAGTGGGATCAGTATTTACCTGGTCTGTTGTGGGCATGCAGAAACACGCCCCATGAGAGTGCTGGTGAGAAGCCGTCATTTTTGTTATTTGGTATTGACTGCAGGACACCTACTGTTATCACCTAATTCACTTGACCCTACTGAAGTGTCAGCACATGTTGTCGTTATCATCAGCCAGAACCTTGGCTGCTTCCCAGATTCAGAAGGCTCAATCAAAGTACAAGAAGTGCTATGATAAGAAGACCAAACTCAGCACATTCAAGGTTGGTCAGTGGGTACTTGTGAGGTTCCCTCATGAGGAAACTGAGAAAATGAGAAAACTTTTGAGACCATGGCATGGACCATTTAGAGTTGTGTCAAGAGAAGACCCTGATATAACTGTTTCTAATGTGTACTTCCTC
Organism: Dysidea avara; assembly: GCF_963678975.1. NCBI lineage: Eukaryota > Metazoa > Porifera > Demospongiae > Dictyoceratida > Dysideidae > Dysidea > Dysidea avara. The sequence goes on along the minus strand of NC_089272.1, from coordinate 6,707,387 downwards.
AACGATACACAGATTAAAGTACATCAGAACAGAGTATCCCATTGCCCCAAGGAGTTCCCAGCTGGATACTATTGGTACGGTGGTATACGTAAGGGGACAGGAGCACCACCAGCATGGGTGGACAAGTTGCTTAATAGCCCAGGTCAATCAGACTTTAACTCCAGCCATGAGACCGCAGAAACCGAAATGACTGAGGCTAGTGAGCCAGAAGGACAGGATAATGATAGCCCCAATGATAATGTGATAAATACCGAATCAGATGAAGAAGAGAATACCGAGCCAGGAATGGTCTGTAAACAACAAGCTGATGTCCAACCAGAAGTTAATGTAACTCCTAGAAGCAAGAGGAGTCGGTATTCACTCCATGATTCGACCAAGAGGCCGAGGAGATTTACATGACCACGCTCAGGTCAAGCTTTCCTAAGGAGGGCAGTGATGTAACAGTAGTTGTTAACTGTACACTATTTATAGGCACTTATTATATTATGTTGTTGTAATTGTGCATTTGTATGCATGCGTGTTGAATATTATTAGAGTCGGTCTGGTGCATTAATTGGAGTCATAGTGGACCACGTGGTGCTTGCTATGGGACGGGTAATCAAGTGCAACGCCGGGTCCAGGGCAACACAAGTGACCACAAACAATGTATAGCTATAAGCACTATAGGAGAGGTCTGCTCATGTAGCTACTTTTGCTTTCTAAGTGAAATGTCTCATTAGCTATTAGTGCTGTGAACCTGCAGAGTTTACTAAAACTGATTATTGGAAGGTGAATAATTGGATATTGACCAGTTGTTACCTGATTGTAAATTAGCAGACATTATGGTACTTAACATGCATTGGAGCATTAGGGTGGTACCAAAGTGACCATAACATCCTGCCTTACAATAACAGTTATTACAATCACATAATTACACATTCTTTACTGTTATGTTATGATGTTAACACTTGTTAGCAGGGGTAATTTATGGTTTACCAAGTGGGTGGGCAAAACCAGTTTCTTAGCCAATAATTGGCTTGACCTTGATGATACCAGTTTTTCCATATGGGTAATTTAAAACAGTGGAAATGGAAAACGGAAATGGCAAGTGGAAATGGAAAACAGAAATGGTCAAATTATCATATAAATGTACCCTAGAGTAAACCCTTGTTTACTGGCCACCTCTAAAGACCACCTTCTTATAAAGACCACCTTTGTATAAAGACCAAATTGTAATTAGATCTCAAACATGGCTAAGGACCACTTTTTGGTCACCTTTGATATAGACCAACTCTTTACATGGTAATATTTGGTAAGCTTCAAACATGTATTTCATGACTCATATCGATGTCATCTCTTTGTCCACACTTCACTCGAGTCATATACCATCATCGCTTAGTTTGTACCAGCATAGATAATACTCTAGTACCAGAATGTGTCATACAAAAATATTCCACGCAAGTAAAATGTAGCTATACACTACAACCTACAGTATCAACAAAGAGCCTAGTCTTTTTATATAGCTGTTTTGATAAAGTGGTCTGACATAAGATGTTTGGAACCTAGCTATTATTGCAATGTGAAGAGGTGGCATTTGTAAAGAGATGATCTTTATAAAAGGTGCCTTAGCCATCTTTGAGATCTAATTACAATGTGGTCCTTTTATGGAGGTGGTCTTTAACCCTTAACCCGCATAATCCAGAAAACTGGATTTAAACCTAATAAACACGCATGCTTTGTACAAAGCGCTGTAACTTTCAAAGCATCCATCCTATGGCTATGCAATTTATGTCATTCTACTTGTGATGTAGCAAGGATTAAAATGATACATAGCGTTTTACCCTAACGCTAAAGGTGAAAATAACTTTTCGGTAAGGAAACACGCAAACCCTTTACATACCTTTATAAAATGGTCAATAACTCGATGGTAGTTGATCTTATCGCTTTGCAACAACTTCCATTCAATTCTTCGTGAAATTTTGCATCAGGCCATATATGACTCACGTGAGTAAGCCCACAATCGAAATTAAACACGTGGCAAGAATTTAGAAACACAGAGACGCGACTAGTCGCTGTTCACCACTTCATAGCAAGTAAGCCACTTTAGTTACAGTGTTCATTTAACCTTCTCCAAGTAGCCCAGTAAACACTTTTAATCTATGTGTATTTGTAGGCTGTAAGAATTAAGTTATCCCACCTAGTGTCGCTATGCGTGCCCATGTTGTGTAAACACACATTTCTGAAACTTCTCTGCGGGTTTAAGGAAGGTGGCCACTGAACAAGGGTTATACTCTAGGGTACATTTATATGATGATTTGACCATTTTCGTTTTCCATTTCCACTTTCCGTTTATGGCTTCCGTTTCCATTGTATCCAAATAAACTTTCAATACTGGTTTGCAACATTATTAGCTATGTGAGTATAGTTCAAATAAAATTAAACTATTACACACCAGAAACACTTCATTTAAGATGAAATCTTATCCCACTATGTGTTTCCAGCCTTCTATTCGGTAAAAGTAAATGTCAAAGTTTTGCGTCATTGAGTGCTACATTTTCAGCGATCATGTGGTAAGTTGATGTTTTAACTAAGGGTTACGACTTGCCAACCTATAAGACCATACAGTTGTTTAGTCATGGAAAAGTTGAAGTTTGAGCTCAACAAATTAATACTTGCCAGTTAGTATACCAATGTTCAGTGATAAGGAATTCGAAGTTTAAAGAGTTACTATAGAATAATCATTAGCGGACCACATTTGAATTGTTAGGAAAGTTCAAGCTATGGCCTAGCTACCTGATGGTATTAGGCTAGTGGTCAATGCTAAACACTGAAGACACTTTGTTACTGGTAACAAAAGTATTAATAATAGCTCAGTATACTAAGAAACAGTTTAGTAGTGTGGCATAAATACTTGACTGTTCTAATATAAGAATTAATGGTAGAGTGATCGCTCTAATAAAACCGCTGACTGTTCTATTAGAGTATTGCAATCTTTTATAGTGTTAAAAAATTTTAGTATCTCTTGATTTTTGCTGGGTCACACACATTTAAGCACCTGTAATATTAATAATATAGTCGGTTCGCAATCACCTGAGCCCACGTTTCTTGCTAATAACTCTTGTTACATAGGCCAACTGCCCAAACATTTAGTAGCACTGTGAAGCCCTTTAAATGCCGGAACTGGTAATCAAAAGATAGCACTTTGATACTGACAGAGTTATGAAGCTTTAAAAATATCCCATACATTTAGTATGGACAATTCAGGCATACAAACATGTTTACAACATGAAAACATGCTTGTTCCAGTACAAAACCATTGGAAGTGAACGCGTGTTCACCTCTTTGATATTACTATATTTGGTGGGAGCTCATAGTCCTCATAAACTACTGGGGTTCCAGGTTTTCCATGTGGGCAGGTGACCAGAAACTAAAGTTTGACTTTAGGAATTCCATTAGTATCAGTAAATTTACCATATTTTCATCACAATCCCAATGCATATGAAAAGATTTTGAATTTATAATACTTTTAATTACTACCGAGAAGTACACATCCCAAAAATACATCAAACACACAAAAGGGTACAAAATGACCGTGGTTTTAGACAAGTTTCGAAATGCTAGCAAGATTGAGAAGTGATAACCAACTAATACGGACTGTTAGTTACTCACATGCCTTTCGGGAACACTCCACATGAATTCATGGTTGTAGCTAGCAGTAGATACTCTGCTTTTCCACGATTTCCACCACTGATTTATAAATGTGCAATGTATCGTGGGATTCACCCGTTACCAACACTATGGGAATTTACCCTAAACTAATCAGATTAATGACCTAATACAGACAGTACTAAGGTATATATTGATTATTATGTAGGAATTGGACTAGGGCAGGTTTCCTTTACTCCGCCCTTTCAGTTTATATACAGAATTTACGGCCGAATCATCCTGAAAGCCATGGTGTAAGTTGATACATTTAGGAAGCTTTGTTCAGAATTGTTAAAGGCTCTATCAATATGATTTGTTTCCTAGGATTCATTTTAATGTGTTTTGAGCCGATCGGTGTGTGTAAAAATACAGAATTCCGCTAACTTTAGTAAATTATATTAGTTTCATAATTCCAAGGACTACTTTTGATATGGGCTATTTTGATATGTAATTGTACTATTACATACACAGTTGATTGGAGCCATCTAAAGTCACTAAGGGGATCTGTACCCAGTCCCGTTACTTCATACAGGAATATTTACGCTATACAATATAAGTTTGATGTAAATACATAGTAGGTTCTCCACCCAAGGATATACTATTAAACTAAACAAATAACTTAGTACCTTAATAGTGAATGTGAAGGCTACTGTGCCGTCGTGCCGTTAGACGACCCAACCAACGGCTGGATCACCACCTTCTATAGAGTCAAACGTTTCCTGAAGTTGTGTTGTATATAGACAGAAAAAAAGAGTTTCTTCTTCGTGAACACCCTCCAAGATACTCACCTGCTTGCCTGCACGAATATTTAGAATACATGTACTAACTGCCACAATAATTTGCATATTAGTGCAGGCCCAGCTGGGCATGAGACTAGTAGTGTGACCGTGATGGCTGCGAGCAAATTTAAATAACTGTTAAGCTCTCTACCATTCCCATGCTCTCTGTTACAATAGCTACTTGTAAGAATCTATGGGCCTGGCCAACTAACTTTTACCTTATAAAAATTATTAAGTTACAAGTACAAGCTGAACAAGTTGATGTTGTGCTACTTCTATAAACCAGGTGCCATGCAGTAACTCATCTGGAATTAACCATTACTATAGACGGTATTCCAAATGATGTCACACGAATTTTCTATTTGGGGGACTCTTATATTTTCGAGTATTATGACCATTGGTGATCGAGATTTCGAAGGTTTATATTGAGGCTAACAAACAAGATATCGAGGCGAAACTACCAGGTTTGGTTATTACAGCAAAGAAACAATAGTATTTCTTATAAACTTGGAAAACCAGCTGAAAATTCTAACCCGGCGTTAGAGAATAGATTTTATACCCTTGTAACTGTACCTGTTAGTTTTAGGTCAATATCTTCTTCCAGGATTGAATAGTGATTTGAATCTTTTAAAGCCCCATTGGGACTCTCACTCGAAATTGTTAGAATACCCCAAATATCTGCGGCCATTTTATTTAGTGATGTCATTTGGAATACGGTCTATTGTGCAATATTGCATAATTCATTGTAATTCTCAGATTTCGTATTTCATGATTTTTTGTAATTCTTAAATTATGTTACTATGCACTGCTAAGGAAGCACTTGTTAAAAAACTTTTAACAACATACTACGCACAGAAGTATCTTCTAAACTGTTTTATAGTTTGACTATAGTGTTTTTTCCCACAAATTCTCTCGACAAAGCCTCGAAGTTGCTCGTTCGAGTATGTCAGGGATATGCCCCCTTTCCAACTTGAAGGGATAGGCTATTCCTGGTAGTCTACAAAGCCTGCACTGTTGTTTCTCAATTGTTAAACGTCTGAAAAACCCAAAGGGAAAGTAATTCACAAAGTCAAAGGAGAGTAGCCACACCCATATTTCAGACCGCCGAAAAGAAACCACCTCAAAGCAAAGTTTACCAGTACGTAAGTTAATACAGACTTCATTTCGCTTTTATTTCTTACGTAAAAGCTGTTTTTACCATTAACAATTTCGCTCACGTGGATGCGCACAGACAAACATAGATAGGTAAATAGATAGGTACACACACACACATACATACACACATACACACACACACTTTTGTGAAAACAATGTTAGTAAACCAAGCACACCCACAACCAGCCTTCAGCCAGCTGTGGGTGCACGCCTGGTTTTAAAAAGTGGACAATGTAAAATGTGGTAGTTGTAATGAGTCTCCTGAGATAGTAGCTACCCTTCTGCTATAACTGCAAGAGTTCCTGTGTCAGCAAGTCTCACAAGAGGAAGGAATTGAAATTGCCAGTGCCTTTGAGAAACCAGACAACATCTAGAATAAAAATTACATTCCAAGTGTTGATGTGCCAATACGACTGTGACCTCATACTAAACACAAAGCTAGAACTTTAGTAAGAGTATTATTTTTTGACTAGGGAAGGCAAACAGAATTACAATACCCCCTCCTGGGGATAGTTTACACAACAGAAGATACTTGTGGTTAATGGCTATCAAGAATTCGAACGTTTTTGGGACCAAAGAACAGTGAAGATGGTCAAGCCAATAAATTGCTATTCACAAGAATGTACATGTATGTGTGTTGTAAATAAAATAGTATTTCATAGTTGTGTGTTGGTATTCAGGATTGGTGAAAGGTCACCAGAAGAGGTCATTGTGAAGAGTTCTGATGTCACTAAGTACTGATTGGTAAAGTTATTTAGTACCAAAAAATGCAGTTCGATAATATACCCAGGAGGATTTCTATGGGATCAGGAAATCCCTTTTAGTAGAGTGGCTAAATGAAAAAATCATTCACTTTTGATAAAAGCACCAAACTTGGTACAAATTTACTTGATTTATACTATTTCATATTAGATACGGTGCCATTAAAATTATCAATCATATCATGCTTAAAGAATGTGACAAATAAAACCAATAGAAAATGTATTAAGGAAGCCATAAAAGTACTCAAAAGAAAAACTGTGAAACTTTGAAGACAAACAAAGCAGGGGCGGATCCAGGAGCTGGCTAGGGGAGGGGCACAAATAGGGTGAGTTGTAGGTGGTTGCATGCATGGGGAGAACCATATTCTCTATAGTTCAGTGCTGCTTTTTTAAAGCAGCAAATAATCACCTCTTAGTGGTGTCTCACTGTTGATATTTGCTATTTCGGCCTTTTCAGATGGTTGTGAAGTCTTAAAACTGTTTAAAAGGCTCTGAATGCCTTAAATAACAGCAACACGATAATTATTTTTAGAGGCGCTTAGTACGCACGAAGGTGCTGAGTGACTATTTTACAGTTAGTTTGACTTCGGTTCGCTTTGGTCTCAGGTGAATTTGTAATAAAATGTGCATATTTTCATAAGTTTTAAACTGATCTCGGTTGGCCTGACATAAAATTTAGTAGCTGTTTTAATCAGAAGCATGGCTGGCTCCTCCACAAGGGGGGGGGGCATTTGCCCCAAATGCCCCATCCTGGATCCGCCATTGCAAAGGATGATCATATCAACAAAAACCGATCTCTTTAGCTTGCAATTTTAAGAAGCACAGAGGATCAAGGTATATGAAGCCATAAAATGTGACATGTTATTTCTATTGGATTGTGCCTGTACTTTTTATACTGAAATATTGGTTCCATTATAAGTGTTTATATTTTTACCACATTTTGAATTTTCTGATTGTACTAGTAAATTTGAAATACATTCATGAAAACAAAGATTTTGGATGCACTTGTGTGGTTTCCAGACCCGCTAGAAAAATTAGTGGGCTTACAACCTAGTTTACAACTTTCCAAACATGTCAAATGATCTCACTCAACTTTCACAGAACATTTAGTGCTTTTATCAAAAAGTGAACGATTTCATCAAAATTTGTTGCTTAGCTGCTCTACTATTCGGATTACACACTATACATGAAATATTGAAAGACGAAACTCCAGAATGTAGAATATATTATGAAACAAGATACAGCTTAAACTTTAGTTTCACTGTAAGTTTCTCACACAATACACTTGTAGGATCACCAATAATTCTGGTGAAAAGATTGAGAATGCAACCGTCACTTAACTGTAGTAGAAACTCTCTTTCAAAATTCCTGTGTACACCTCTGATATACTGTACGAAGGACCATGCAACTACTATTAGTACATACCTTAAATCACAGTAAGTTTACAAGATAGTCATAACAAGCTCCTAAACTACTAATGAGATACATAGTTCTATCATGTGTACATTATATGAAACACAATTCATTATATTTAATACATGTTTGGTAAACATGTTGTGTGTGGGTAACATAGGAATGTATTATAGAGATATTATAAATTTTGTGGATTTATAGGTTACTTGGCAGCGAGTGAAAATTTATTCATGACTTCCTCTGTCAAATATGGTTTACAAGTGACCTAAAGTGATATAACAAAAATTAAATTTTCTGGTGTACAAATCATTGGTGAAAGATTCAGTGGTGACTGAATTAAGCCATACTACTATCTGAAGGGTCAGGCTGGAGTAGAATGAGTTGTGTACAAGTGAAAATGAGAACAAGACAAGGAGGTGTAACTAAGTTTTCATTTCTAGCTTCTATGTTATTCATGCAGTAGCATTAGACTAGTGAAATAAGCTGCAGGAACAGCAGCGTAACGTATTATTATCTAGCTAGGTACATTTATGCACTTTTAAAGCAATTTTTAAACTAAGTGTACGTAGAGTACTAGTCCACTAAGGATGAACTCGCATTTTGTGCTAGTTAGTTGCATGGGGTGAAATGTGTGGGCGAGTGTGCCCACCCATCCCTGAAGGGCTGGCTACACCACTGCATTAGATGTTGCTACATATAGCAGAGAACACAAGTGGAGTAAAGATTCCATGTTCAACATTACGGATCCTTTCCTAATACTGATGCTTTATAAAAAAATTTTTAATAGCAGGAGGAAAGTGACTGATTAAAATGACTCTTTGCCAGGGAATTGAAAACTCTTGCATTGAAAAAGGCTAGTTGATGTGATGTATTCCAGTATCCTTTAGCAGAGATATCCAACCTTGCTTGATCAGCTGTATGGTGCACCAGAGTTTTGCCTAAAAGTGGTTGAAGGTGCGGTTCAATCTGGACATAGAACAGATTTGAGACAATAGATTAGCTGTTAACATCACGTAGTTCATTCTACCTTATAGTGGGAAAGCCACCAAAGGACAGTTCAGTGAATGATCAATAGAGAAAGGCTTTCCAAGGTGGGAGACGAGGTGATCTCCAGTCATACTAGAAAGTAATGGCATCACAAAAAGCTCCCTAATGTAGAGCATACCCATGCTTCTGAATTGGCATTGCTGAAAGCCAGGAAGATGCTCCCTTCTCCCAGAAATGTCAACACATTTCTTCAAAGCAGCAGAGAGTTGTTGGTAAATATTATCAAAATGATCTCCCGATTAGAATGATGCACAGCTGATTTAGTTTTAAACATTTGATCATGGACATCCAAATCTGTAGCAGATGATCTACCGGTCAAGATGGAAACAAGTGGAGTAGTGACCATTAAAGAGTTGGCATACTGGGATTCAGTAGCTTTAAATGGTTCAACAATACCAAGCCCTTCTTCTCATATAGACAAGCTCAGCAATTCTTTAATCAAGTCATTATACTGTGGTAGCTCTGTAGCTAAGGACACGAAGGAAGGTGGTATTAATAAAATGATCCGGTGATTTGAAAATATGGGCATACTTCCTACTTTGACAAACGTGTTCATTTATTACACTAGAGAGGGAATGGAGGATGAATCTGGCGCGCATTAGCTACACTAATGATTGGTAGCTACACTAATGATTGGTAGCTACACTAATGATTGGTAGCTATCTACTGTAATTCACTAAGTGGATCTGTACCCGGCCAGTCCGTACTGTGCTGAATTCATGTCGGAATATTTATAGCTACTATAATATTAGTTTGCTGTCAAATCATGTCTATAGTCGAACTAAACAAATAACTCTGTACCTTTACCAAATAAGGTGAAGCTTGCTGTGCTCAGCTATTAGGCGACCCAACTGGGTCACCACTTTTGGTAGAGTCAAAACTTGTCTTGAAGTTGTGTCGTATATAGATGATAAAATAGAGGAGGAATCTGAAAAAAGTAGAACTCCCACCAAGTCACTCACGTGCTTTCCTGTACGAATATTTAGAATCTATAGCTGTTCCCATGTGTTCCCCTCGCTGTTCCTTCATCGGCGATGGCTGATAAGCAAGACGAGTGGAATCAAGTCCGCGAGATAATAGTGCGATTTGCTAAACCACTTCATTGATTGTCCGTACGTACTGATGTGCTCACCTGCTGCAACGATCTGAGCAATTATACTGTATGTTAAGCTCTCTACCAGGCTCTGTGTTACGTTAACTACATATAAGAATCTATGAGCCTCGGTCAAATAACTTTACTTATTTAAGTTGTATTGTATTGTGTACTGTGCAGGAATCATGTATGATTATAATACACAGGTGTAATTAATAAAAGTGTCCAAATCATTACAAAACTAAGTGTATGTGGGAGCGTTACTTTACAAGTACAAGCTGAAAAGGTGGACAATGTCAAATGTGGTAGTTGTAAATGAAGATGGGTCTCCTGAGAATGTAGCCTGCTACAACTGCAAGGAACGGGCGGCAAGGAATTGCTGTGTCAGGATTGTGCCAAGTCTCAGAAATGAAATTCCCTGTGCCTTTGAGAAACTAGTAGAATGAAATTGTTTCATCTTGTATTCCAAGTGTTCATGTGCCAATACTGTGACCTTGTATCACACACTGGACATCATTTTGCTGACACTGTTCCTTGAGACACAAAACTAGAACTTTCAGTAAGATATTTCTGAACCAGGGAAGACAGACAAGAGAGTTACAATACCCTCCAGGGATAGTTTACATAACAGAAGATACTCTACTGGTGGTACATTAATGGCTATCAAGAATTCAACGTTGGCGGAAAGTACGTGGGGACCAAAGGACAGTGAATGAAGATAGTCAAGTCAATACAAATTGTTATTCACAAAAAAAATGTATGATGTATGTTTGAGTTGCAAATAAATGACCAGTAATTTAATTCATAGTCTCAGGTTTGGTGAAGGTCACCAGGAGAGGTCATTTTGAAGAGCTCTGATGTCACTAAGGATGACTAGTAAATTAAAGGTGTTGAGTACCAAATAATTCAGGAAACCCCTTTGGATTTCACACAATACTTGAAACATTGAGATGATGAATGTTGTTATAAAACAGGATACATTTTAAACCTTTACCTTAGTTACACTGTAAGTTTATGAGATACGTAATTCCACCATGTGTACAGTATGTGAAACACAATTCATTGTATATAATACACGTTTGGGTAGCATGTGTGTGTGTGTGTATAGAGAGATATGGTATTATAAATTCTGTAGATTACTTTGCAGTTTTATAATTTTCATGACTTCCTTTGTCAAAGTACATTACCTTAACTTGGGGTGGTGGGTAGGGAAAGTAATTTATTGGTTGATGATACTGATAGAGACCCCAGCCATGCGGACTGTTGAAGGGCTCATCTTGTATCTGAGTCAACATTCCAAGGACTCAATCATAATACAACGTGGCAGCACCACACACTTCAGAAATCTGCCTGATCCTACAGTATGTACAGGAGTACACCCTTTAATACAAAATATAGAGGAGAAATCTTGTATGCAAAATCTGTATACAAATGGGACCACAGACAATTATTTATTAAGGCTTATAACACAAGTGCTGAAGGCCTCTAGGCCACCTGGTCCTACAGCCTGTTAAAGTTGTTACATAAAGTATGTTTGAAAAGGTACAGAAAAGAGATCCAGACTGGACCTGGGCAGCCTTGAACCTGCAGCCATCCGATTTATACTCAACAAATACTTACAGCTAGGCAGTCAGGATGTTTTCTCCTTGTCAATTTCACAAATATGTATCCATAGGAACTCTAAACAGTGACTTATCTCAAAGTACCCCATATGTTATCAGTATTAAAAGATTCGTGGAGGTGCATTATTTAGACCACCATATTATTCAGGTCATATCTAGGTACCATGTCATAGATGGTTTGGTAAACTGTACTATGGTGGAACCCTTTAAAATGGACACCACAACAGGCACACAATTAAAAGCTTAACGCGGGCTTAATAAGATCATATAGTACATTTAAACTATGCTCAAGATATGACATGGCCACTATTATGAGGTGGTCATATTAAAGAGGTCCCACTACTGTAATACAAGAACTTTTCATGGGATACAAATTTTCTTGAATTTCGCGGACATCTTATCCATGGAATTAAAGTATTTCGCTGTCCATGTACAAGTTGTATGGAGATTGATGTCTCAACCACAAAAATCTGTTCCACGAAAATCTTTCAATTTTTGCAATCTACGAAAATATAATACCACAAAAATTTCTTGCTCTATGGTATGTGAAGTTCTGCAAGTTCCACATCCATTCCTGTAAAGTGGTTAATATTAATAGTGTGTGTGTGTGTGTGTACATTAACACATCAACAATTTCAAATATATGTGACTTGGATCTTTGAAAACCCAACACAATCACTCATTTTTTTGAATTCCTGTTTATTAAATATTTACAAACTACTTCATTAGCCAAGTGTAAGAGTTTCAGCCTCATATGCCAATAATTTGGAAGTTACAGTCCTACAAAGTAGCATCAACAGAAAATTAATTTGTACAGAATGTATGTATAGGGAAAATAAATTACCAGAGTTCACTAAAACGGTTGTAACTTACACAGAATAACATACAAAACAAGATTTGCACCATCGTGTTCACCATGAATACTAGAATTGATTACTGGGTAAGTTATTCCTAGTATCATCTCTCATCACTACACACAGGTGAAATTAGTGAAGAAAGATGGATCACTTACTATCATTTCAATGTGAAGTACAAATACCCATAACTTGTGTCTACTGCAATCAAATATTTTTGAGTAGGTGAATAAGTTGAGATCTAGACTTTTATAGCTAGAGCCTTTCTTTACTAAGAATAAAGTATTCAAAACATTTATGGATTCTTTTATTACTATTTCACCCATTGTATTCATGCTTTACGTAAATTTAGGCTTGCACAATTGTGTCAGGTTTTCACAGATCCAGTTACATATCATCACATGCAATCTTAGATCATAGTTTAGTTCTTCTAGTGTCTTAGGGAGTGTCATGTATCAGCTGGCTTCACCCTCTTGTAGTATATACATGTATCCTTTGTTTTTCCATGAAGATCAAAGAAATCAAACTAGTAACTCCAACATGTAGGAACCTGGACCGGTTGGTATGACCCAGGTGGTGGTTGGTTAGCCTAGATAACTGATCATGAAGTATAAATCACATAATATGTACAGACAGGTTATAGCTACCATACAAGTACAGTCCCATGATGGTCACATGATAATTACAGTAGGTCAGGAATGTGTCTGATAGCCACATGTCCGGTCAGTATCCTACATCTCCCCCTCAAGTTTCCTCTTCATCTTCCTCCTCCCCCATTGCAGGGTAGAAAAGTATAAGTTCTATAGTTGATCTTAACTGGAATAATAGGTCTTTGGTCTTTGAAATCGACGTAGAGTCGGATCTTGAGCAGTCTCCACAACTCGGGCGGTGATTCTGATTCTTCTCTACATGATAAACTGGCGATCCCACTTACTAGGGATGTTGTGCCTGATTGCCGCTAGTCCATTGACTGTCGTTAGGGACGTGATGTTTTGTGGAATAGTTCCCTTGGCTGTCATTGTAGTTGGTTGGGGCTCTTATAATCGATGTCTTCTTCCTTTACTTCGTTGTATGATCAGGAATTATTTCGTCTTGTTCACGGATAGACTCGTCAGTAGGTTCTGTAGGCTAGCTCAAAGTCTCCTTAACATCTCCCACCGTCAAGGGCTCGTGGTGGTTGTGAAACCGTCACAGAAAGGGTGTTCTTCAGAGGGAACGGATTCCTCTGGAGTGTGTTGACGCCTAGCGGTATAGATGCCGTTTGCCTGGTTAGCTCAGCTGTACCAACAGACTCCGCTCATGCTCAGTGGGGGGCCTGCCTTCCCTCTAGAAGTTCAGTCAAACAGAGCACAATTCTTGAGTGCTTGCAGCACCATGTAGGAACCTGGGCTGGTCGGTACGACTCAGGTGGTAGTTGGTTAGCCTAGATAACTGATCATGAAGTATAAAACACATACAGACAGGTTATAGCTACCATACAAGTACAGTCCCATGATGGTCACATGATAATTAGGTCAGGAATGTGTCTGATAGCCACATGTCTGGTCAGTAGCCTACACAGCACTACTTCATTATTGAACTGAACATGTCTGTGTGAATAACAGAACATTAATGATTACAATATAGTCTGTTTGAAAGGTAACTTGTGTGTATAAAAAGACCACCTCTCAAAACCAGTCAACTTTATGTCAAAATATCATTTGTGAAAAATTTACATGTGATAGTCTCAGCAAAAACCACATAGTTTGCACAAACATACTTTAATGATTTAATGAAAGTTTTAAAATAGGTGAAATTATGCACATGCAACAGAGAAAAACATACACACAAGTTTAAAATGAGCTGGCCATTTCTCAGGAAAGCAGGTCTTATATTGAATATGTTTTTACACCATCTTATTTGCCTGCTGATGGAGAGTTTGAATATCTTTCTAGATCTGTGTCGTGTGTGTTTATTACAATGTGGTAGGTAGTAAACAAGATCATGGTCATTTCTTCATAAAGTTTAAACACCTTATTCTGTCAAAATGTTTGTACAAGATACCAGTATACCGAGTTAGTCCTGGAGTCGGCCTCAATATTGATGCCATTCACTGAGACTGAAGTGTATAACAACATGTCCAGCAAGACTGGCACATTTAACATACTGAGATTGCCTTGTAGATACTAAGACCAATTAGACTATGATATAGCTCATTTAGAGGGTTACTAAATCACTTAGTCACCTGACATGCTCATTTAGTCACCTACACATGTTCAGTTAGTAACCCGCCCTCAGGCAATTTTGTACATGAAAAATAATTATAACACGAAAGGTACACTGGAGTATTTAATAATACTGTAATACAATTCTTCTCCGTGTTCTGCGAATAATTCTGGAGAAATAGTAGACTAAGCGGCATATCTACTATAGCTCTAGCTGTTACTCTGGTTACCGGTCAAATAATTATTTTTGTGGGCGCTGTAAGGACTTCAGGAAGAAACCGTTCTGCTGTTCTGCATTGCTCTTTCATGCCACCCTAATGCTCTGGCTATAAAGGTATGTACTTTAAACCATAGTCTAAATAAGTTAGACACCGCGACCAACGGGAACTAAGCGATTTAGTAACCCCTCTGGCCCTTAGTAGCGCCCTCGCTGCGCTCGGGACGCTACAGCCTCGGGCCATCAGGGTTACTAAATCGCTTAGTTCCCTTGGTCTTGGTGTCTAACTATTATATAGAAGTTGAAGCTATCTGATTTTGTTCATTTAGTTGGGAAAACATGAAATAGACAGGTGAGGTAAGGCATCACACCTCGTATAACATGCATGTACCATCACAGATTATCTACTCACCATAATAATGCTGAAACTTTAAGTAATCACTTCTTTGGATACCGTAGAAATACTACGATAATAAAGAATTGTGCAAACTACAGTGGAACCTCTGGGAATTTATTTTTGTCCAGGTATCCTTAGTTAAAGATAGTACTGTTCGTTTGGGAACAAATGTCCATTACAAAGATGAGATAGTCACTTATAGCAATCCACCTGTTTCATGACTGAATTTGTTGGAGTCACTTTACACAAAACTAAAACTACAGGAGGTTGATCACATGTCATAGCCCTATATGATGTATTGCTACATTTGATTGCACAACCAAACATGGCGATATACGCACCAGGCATAGCTGGACGTTTTAAAATGTCGATATTTGGTAGTCTCTGTTAGGAGAAAGTGTCGGTATGGAATTACTGGGACATTTTTGCACTACTCAACTGCTAAACAGTTAGTGCATGCAAATCCTCCTGGGGATAGAACTACACTGTAGTATCCCATAGGTGGCTGTACCATGGTGACAGTGTAGCTACTTAAATTCCTAACTGAACATTGGTGAATAGAAGTACCCAGACTGACATATACAGCCACTCACCCAATAACACAAGGATCTTGTGGTAAAAGCTTATTATATCACCTAGCAACAAATACCTTTATGGTACCTAGGTAAACAATGGTGGTGAGAAACACAAACTACATCCCAACTGTCTTTGTTCATCTGAGATATGTCTGACCAGAAAGGAAATGGGCAACAGATGGCCAACAGTTATTTCACCCCTACTGAATGCCAACCATTGTTGAGATACTATGTACCAGGTGCCCACTGGTGACACAGCAGGCTAGGCTGCTTAACATCAAGGTTTTCATTTATGGCTACACTAGGTAGACTAGAGCAGTGTTAGAAGTTTCTTGTTCAAGGGAACAGTGCAACAACAACTGGAATTAGTGAGCATAGAACCTCCAACATAGCATTGGTAATTTACCACCAAAATAAGCCCCAGACTGGCATGCACACACACCACACACAACTGAGACGTGCTCACTCACACCCACACACCCCCACACACTCTGTACATAAAAAATAGAATGGTAGTGACCATGAATACACTATACAGTATGTTATGAGTGGCTATGAATATATCATAGGAATTTCCCTTCAATACACACATTATTATTATTTCACACAGTAACAACCGTAAAATGGCAGAATTGAATATCTGATTTAATATCTTTATTAGCACTGAGTCTGCCTGATGTGTTTACGTAACAGTAATGATGGAAGATCCTCAAATTAAAAAAAAGTTATGTACACTATCTGTGTAAAAAACTTTCTTTTCGATTTGTACTAATATAAACAGGTGCTGTACTGCAGTTGTACAAATGACTGATTTGAATGTTGGCCTTTTAGAGAGGTGGTATTTCTATACAGGTGACTACTAAGACAACAAGTTTCATTGTAACATGATTTAGATGATGAGATGTCACCATACACACTTACATAAAACGACTCACCAGTAGATGATGTCCACATCTTTCATTTGTTCCTGAAGATGTACCTGTAAGGGGTAGACATTGTTACAATCAGTTGTTGTAATCATATCATACTTGACAACTATTGTGAGATATGTCACATGTGTGCGTAAATGATGAGGTTTTGTTGTTATTGTCTTTGAAAAATTCAATGAATTCAATGTCAGGTGATAAAACAATGTCCATTGGTAAGCATTCCAGAGTACTATAGACGAGGGGAAATGACAGTTTGTATGTTTGTAATCTTGCTAATGTAACTTTGAAGTGATGAGCACGGTGGCTACATACATTATTCATAAGGTGGTATGGATAAGATTAAAATATTGTGGGTTGGAATATGAAGGATATCATTTATGATTTAGAGTTATTAGCTTAGCTTGAGTATGGCATTGTGCCAGTGTGGCCCAGTGGAGGCACTCAAGCATATGAGTGACACTGGAAGTGTATGAAGTCATTTAAGACTAATCTAGCCACACAGTGTTGAACTGATTCAATGTCCTGACAAAATACGTTCCAGCTGTGGATCCATTCCCTGGACCCCAAGGTTAACAGCCCAATGCAGTAACCACTGGGCAATCTGGTCCACATTAGGAAATCTGGTCCAACAAGATCATCATACAGTACCGTATAGTAGGGACCACAAAGGAGTAGGCGTGGCCCACAAAATAATATCACCCAAAAATCACCCTCAATTTCTCCTGACAGCAATAAGGCAGTAAGTAAAACTAAGCCCAAACTAGCTTTCAGATCGACCCAAAATGCTTTCAACAAGTTACTACAAAGTAAAAAAAATAAATTATTTAACAGAATTTTCTACTAACTGAGTAACTGACTGACTGATGTCTTCAGACAAGCATAACTTGATAACAGCTAAGGCTACGGACTTGACTGTTCAACATCGCTTCAGCCCGACAGGTACCTTTTGGCATACCGCAGTATGTATAACGCATTCTTTACGGACTTACCAGTGTCCTCCTTTGTGTCCCATTCATTTTTGCTGACAGCGAAGTGTTGATGTAGTGGTAGCACGTGATGGCTTCCCTTTGTAACGGAAATCATCCATATTCTTCATAATGACTATTTTGTTAGCAGAGGTACTTTTGAAACAGTTTTTGATTTGTACTGCTGTGTAACAGGTTGAACACAGCCAACAACGAAGCGTAATGAATATTTCACTTTTCAGCCAGACAATAAATGATATAACTGGGGCATGCGGTACCATTTCTTTTGGTATGCAGGGATTGCAGAGGTACTTTTTCAAACAGTTATTGATTCAAAATGCTGTGTAACAGGTTGAACGTAGCTGACAATGAAGTGCAACAGATACTTCATTTTTCAGACGATAATTAATATAGCTGGGGCATGCGGCGCCATTTCAGATGCGATATGCGTGGGTTCACCAGGCATAATAATTATTTACAAACAAAGTCAAGTACACAAAAAAATTTGGAATTTTAAACTAGAGTAGGGACCATAGCACATCGATAAAAGTATTGAAACAAGCTGGAGTAGTCCATGATATTAAATCACAGTAAAACAATAAGAAGTGCTATATCCTACCTTAATTGTAGTCATACAGGAGCTCCATGTTACCATGACAACCTAGGCAGCCTATCTCATAATTCTTGATGTCACAATTGACAGTTATGATCTGTGAACTGTCATCTTTGTTGTACACTAATCCTATTAGGGCTGGGACGAATATTGAAATTTACCTTCGAAGATTCGCTAATAAAATATTTGAACATTCGAAGCTTCGGTGTTAGCTTTCAAGTTACAGGTTTTCTTGTATTTATACACATCCTTCTTAGGTTTTACCTTTCTAAACCTATTTAATAAGTTTGTAAACATTTGGAAAGTGCATAGCAGCAGTACTGAATGACGCAATCGATCGATTGGAAATGGGCATGTCCGCTATTCTGCAATCATGCACAGGTAAACACCAACTAATGGCTAAAAGGATGTTTTCCATGTATTATCTATCACTTTATAAACTGTACAAGGCTACAACTATGGTAGCAAGCTGAACTTCCGATGGTTTAAAATTGGGTGTGGCACACGAAGATCAATTGCGAAGAGACGAACATTGATCACGCAAGAGGAATAAGCAGCTGCAGTAAAGTAACCACGTTTATTTGTGATTCTTTCGTAGACTATGAGTGCATTACGAAGCTTCAAAGGATACTTTTATAATTTGAAGTTTACTTAACCTTCGAACCCACAAAGCATTCGAAGCTTCATCCCAGCCATAAATCCTATATATACACAACCAGTAAGATAGTAGTAACAGGTAGTGACACAAGTAGTGGTTACATCATGTATGTATTTTGTCACATCATTTGAACACACACAGTATACACTATACACACAATACAATACAAGGTTGTGGTATACATGACAACTACTACTATCACTACTTCAATGATTCTTTAATACACTAGTTTGTCAACATATTTGTTATATCATACCTATGATACACATGTACAGTATGTGACTGTTCTATTAGAATATTGTACATGACTGACGTATTAGGGTGACTGCTTTATTAGAGTATCTCAATTAGGACTGGGATGAAGCTTCGAATGTTTTGTGGATTCAAAGGTTAAGTAAACTTCAAATTATAAAAGTATCCTTTGAAGCTTTGTGATGCACTCATAGTCTATGAAAGAATTACAAATAAATGTTATCAGTTGCTTCGATG
Source organism: Dysidea avara (assembly GCF_963678975.1). NCBI lineage: Eukaryota > Metazoa > Porifera > Demospongiae > Dictyoceratida > Dysideidae > Dysidea > Dysidea avara. The sequence goes on along the minus strand of NC_089272.1, from coordinate 6,687,932 downwards.
TTTGTCTCTTCGCTAGAGGTGTACCGATAATCGGATCGGCTATAATATTGGCCACCGATATGGTAATTTTTAATAATATCAGTATCAGTACAGAACAGCAGGAGGACCAATATCGCTACCGATACTTATGCAGTAGCAATAGTTTGTACATAAACGGATTACGCATTGGTTTCTACATTATCCATGTGGCTCTTTAGTGCCAGTGGCTGATTGTTCATTCTGCACCAAGACCTATGCTACGAAAAGCCATACAAATGCATGTGATTCTAGTGTTTGTTGCTGGACAGCTTATCACAGTCTCTACAAATGAAGCAGTTATAGAGTACCTTTGTAATAAAAAGAAGGGTCACAGGATAACCAAGGAAACTTGCTGTACCAGCTTTCTCACAAGCCATTAGAATGTGGAGTAATGCAAATATCCGTGTAAGGCTTCATGGGAGTATACATAAAAATGTTTGTGGGTATCTAATTGTCTGGATTGCACAATGGAAACCCAATTAAGCTGTTTAACACCACTGGCAGAGTACATGCACATGTTGTGGTAAATGTACGCTTTTGTTTGCTTAAAACTATAATGCAAATATCAGATTGGCTATCGGCTATCAGCTTCTTTTGGTGGCATCAATATTGGATATCAGTACATGTCAAAAACCCATATCGGCACACATCTACTCTTCGCAGTCAATCTTCGTGTGCCACACTAACTTACAGCTGTATAAGCCATCGCAGTTTAGCTTGCTACTGTAGTTGTAGCCTTGTACAGTTTATAAAGTGATAGATAATACATGGAAAACATCCTTTTAGCCATTAGCTGGTGTTTACCTATACACGATTGTACTATAACGGACACACCCATTTGCAATTGATCGATTGCGTCATTCAGTACTGCTGATATGCACTTTCCAAATGCTTATAAACTTATTAAATAGGATTAGAAAGATAAAACTTAAGAAGGATGTGCATAAATACAAAAAACCTGTAACTTGTATAGCTAACACTGAAGCTTCAAATGTTCGAACATTTTATTAGAAAATATTCAAAGATAAATTTCAATATTCATCCCAGCCCTAATCTCAATCTCCAGTAACACTAAGAGGTGTGGTTTTAGTGCCTTGTTTTCTACAGCTAAAACAATTGGTATAATTGCAGCTACTGTGTTCTGATTTTTGTAGTGAACCAATTAGCTACATCATTACGGTGACAAATAACTGATTAGGGGCAGCCGTACAAACTTAATTGGACAGCATATTTGTGGTAATGCACGAACAAAAGTGGAAATCCATAGACCACAACGAAGCATCTCAGTGGACTAACAGAACAAGCTCTGTCAGACCGCCCAGTAACTTTTACTTCACTGGTGAACAGCGCCAGTTGCTATCATATGATCACTGTTGTATGACCAAACATGGGGCCAAGCACATTTAAAAGTACTTTAGTAAAGTACAAGTACTTTTGAGTTTGCGAAGTACAAGTACTCCAACTGAAATCACGAGAGTGCCTAAATAAAGTACAAGTACATACAGGAAGTACTAAAGTAAAGTACAAGTACAGTACATTTTGCCATAGTAAAATTTATGTAGCCGTGCATACAGTTTTATATTTTATATTCACAGAACTATTACGCTGCATACTAATCGTTTTAAAGTCTACTACGCTCAGGTTTAAATTCCTTTCCTGCTATGCTAAATACGTAACTGCTTAATTGGAGTAAATGATACAAGTACTATTTGCCACAATGGAAAGAGAAGGATGGTGTTTGACGTAGAAGGATACTAATGATGCCTAAATGGTGTCCTGATGTTGTAGTATCTAAATTAATATACACTTCTAAAGAAAGTGTCGATACAGAATTTCTGGGATACTTTTCTGACTTTTACACTATTCAACTGTTAAACAGTTAGTGCAGGCAAATCCTCCTGGGGGTAGAACTAGTACCCCATAGGTGGCTGTACCATGGTGACAGTGTAGGTTCTCAAATCTCCAACTGAAAATTGGTTTTGAAATATCATCAGATCTATAGTCACTCAGCCAATATCACAAGATCTACAGTATAAAGCTTATTATATCACCTAGCAACAAATACCTTTATGTCAACTATGTAAACAATGGTGGTGAGAAACATAAACTACATCCCAACTGTCAAACCAGAAAAGGAAATGAGCTGCAATCTTGTTAATCTGATCAGTAAATAACTGATGGCCAATTGTTATTTTCACCCCTGACTGAATGTTGCCCGTTGTATTGTATTTTTCCAAGATCTTGCAGTATACAAAACGCCATGCACCAATAATACGCGTGCATCTGGCAAAGTGAGTCATTGCTGATTCAGTTTCACACATCATTATAATGCTGTCAGTATGATTAAATGAACAGTAGAAGACTACCACAAGTTATTGATGGTACAGTATTTGTATCTGTAATGTATGACCACGCGGTTTAATTCCCAATTTTGTAACTCGTATGCGTGTGCATTAGCGCATGGTACTTTGCACACTACAAGATCTTGGAAAGATACAGTATGAGATTCAGTTAACACCAGGTGACCATTGATGACACAGCAGATAAGTTCTTATCTACAGTGTAGCAATGTAAAAAATCTTGCTCAAGGAAGTAGTTGGGAATTAATGAGCATCAAACCTTAAACATAGCATTGGTGTTGTACCACTAGGATAGGCACCAGCCTGGCACACATACCAACACACACACACACACACACACACACACACACACACACACACACACACTACACTACACACACACACACACACACACACACACTACACTACACACACACACACACACACACAAAACACCAACACACACTACCAGGGTCGCCCAGAGATAAGCTTGCTACTGAAACTGTGACTGCTCTATTAGAGTATTTGGATCTTGACTGCTCTATTAGAGTATATCAATCTTTTAAACAGTTATTCAAGGGGGTTCCCTAGGGGCCCCTTTCAAGTTGGGGCCTGAGTCAAAATTCCCCCCGTGGGTGGCCCTGCACACTACACAAACACACCACAGACTATATAACAGATGCTACAGACTACAGTACTCCACATATGTACAGTACATTAACACACGACCTATGCTCTATACCGCACACACACCACACACATGTACACACAAGTTTTGTTTCAACAATTTAGGATATGCAGATTTGTTGTGGTAGTATGAACTTTAATTTATCACTAGAAGTAACTCCTTACAAGGTGTAGTTCATTGGCATACATGGGTGGATATAGGGAAAAATTATATTTGATAAATGTACAGAAACTATATATGTGACTGGATCTGAAAGAATCCCATATGTTCACGCAAGCCTAATTTTACAGTAGAACGCAATGGGTAGAATATTTAATGAAATCAAAAAAAATATCCGTAAAATTTTTAAGTAGTTGTTTTACAATCAAGTAAAATGACAACACCAAAAACCTTGGTATCATTGTGATCCCCAACGTAAGAGGATTCCAAGATCTTTGTTTCATGTCAGTACTCCCAAGGAGAAGGAAGATATGAGCATTTGCCTACCATGCATTGCATGAGCAGTTCACTACTGTTTTTTCCCCTCACGTTTTCGCCTTTGCCCTGGTGAGCCTGGAAGACAAAACTCACCCAGCAATGGATTTGCCTGTTCATGGAGAACTTGATGGTAAAAGTTGCATCTTGGTAGAGGACTGCGTTTGTACTGTAAGTTATGATTGATTTCCCTTTGGCCCCTATGTTAATAAAAAAAAGTGTTCCGTTAAATGCGAAAGCCAATGTATTGGCTTTTGTTACAAGCATGTGTTCAAACGCACATATCTTGTAAACAAAATATCCTATGAATATACGGTTTGGACCACGCTACTCTGTGGTTAATGGGAAATACCCTAAGCTTTATCCGAACATTGTAGCACTATCAAGCATGAAGTAAGGGCAATATGCGTTTGAAAGAATTTTCGGCCATTTTTAAGATGATAATTGCTACGATACTACCTGTCATAAAGGAGAGACGGAATAAAGAAGGTTAGTAAAAGTTATATGATGTTGTAGATCTATCCTCCGTGAGTAGTTTAACACAAACCACGAAGGAATAGGTTGTTCCTACATGGAGTAACAGGAGCCCAAATTTATATGTCAAAATGCGTATTTTTCGTAAAATAACTTTCGTTTTTAAGAACCAAAGCCAATATTTAGGGGCCAAAGGGTTAATTAATTAAGTGCCTGTAGTTTATTTTCCGTATTGTCACTGTACAAATCGATTTATCTGCTGTTGCCACTTTGTAGTACCGCAACTTCAAAAGTTCATGGCTTCTAGAGCTGAAACTTCGGTTGACCATACCTTGGCTATCTAAATAAAATAAAATGGAATCTGATAAATGTACTA